>NC_140828.1:2345000-2357500 GCF_050613455.1 Vespa mandarinia | reverse complement strand
CTACTGCTCTACCATGTCCAATACTTTCAGTCTTCATAAATACTTCTGGTGCCATATAAGCTAAAATATAAATCATTATATAATTAATAAAATATCATTTTTTAAACGAATATAGATGACATATGAACCTTGAGTCCCAACAAATCCTTGAAGTTCACCAGGCATTGTAGTATGCGCTTTTATTTGCACCGCGCTACCAAAATCACCAAGTTTTAAACAATTGCCCTCATTTGTCAAAAAAATATTTGCAGCTATGAAATGAATCAAATTATTACATTATATTTGAAATATATATGCTATTTTAAATATCATATTTACCTACTTTTAATGTCACGATGTACAATACCATGGGAATGTAAAGCTGTTACAGCTAAAAGAAGTTGATGTGTGTACTTTCTAACTAAAGATTCAGGCAAACCATTTCCACTTCCGGCTACTAAACTTTCTAATGTTCCCTCTGCACAGAATTCCATAAATATTAACATCTCTTCCTGTAAAAAAGAAAAAAAAAAATATATATATATATATTTATAAATCATTTCTTATTAAATAGATTTACGTGTTATATATGTAATTTCATGTACGATTTCTTACACGATGAATTTCCAAACCATAATAACGAACTAGATGATTATCTTGTATTCCTTCAAAGATCTGAAGTTCTTCTGCTATTCTTCTAATTGCTCTATGATCACCAGGTTGTAATTGTACCTCTTTCATTGCTAATAATTCACCAGTTTGATTATTTACTATGGTATATACTTTTCCAAATCTTCCTTGGCCTTTAAATAATATATTATATAGAAAAATAAATATTATTTTAATAGATTTTCTATACGCTTTAGAATCATACCTATTTTAATTCCTCTTTGCCAAGTAAACGTCACTCGTCTAGCTTTTATATGAACTCTATCAACAGCCTTCATGTCGGTTACTTGACCAATGAGTTCATGATTTTTCAATCTCTCATCGATATTACGATCCACTTTTTTTATGGCTTTGACTATTCTATCTTGTCTAGGCATATTTGAATTTACAACAAGGATACCACCGTCAATTATGTTTGGTGAAATTGATTTTCTCGTATTCAATAAAAGTTCAGGGGATTTTAAAATATCTCGTGTCTTTTGTAAGGTACTTATACTTGCTGTTCTGCTACGAGAATGAGATGGAGAGGATGCTCTTGATCGAGGTAATCTTTTCAAGGCTAAAAAGTGCGTTAATAAGTTTTAATAGAAAGTATGTGGGAGGAAAAAAAAAAAAATTATTTACTATCTATTTCTGAGGATGATACAGATGCCGTTCCAATGACATGGGAAATGCAACTATCCATCGATGTTTTTAATTCTTCAAATTCTTCGTCAGTTAAATGTTTAGTATAATGAGGCTCACAAACTATTATCAAAAATTCTAATCCTTGATTTGCCCATCTAGGTCTCAAGCCTCTACCACGTTCACATCTGATTCTTACAAATTCCATCCAAAGAAATGCGAAGGATACTAGGCCACGTGCTAGAACAGCTTTTTCTTCTGACAAAAATAAATTACACATCTCTTTGTGATAATCGAATCCCATTCTATATGCCTGATGAAGTATTTCCCTGATACGTGAACGTATCGCCGTACGATCAGATTCAGCTTTAGGTTCTTCTGCTTGATTAAGATCATTTTGAAATTCCTCGATTACTATCGTTATACGACATCTCAAATCCATAACTATTTCCTAAATAAATAATTATAATTTTCCTTAATAATAATCAAAGAAAAAAAATGTTCTATTATATATATATATATATTATTATTTCTTACCTTCAATGCTATCAAAGATTCTTCTAACTCTTTATTAAGTGCTGGCCATTTTTCAATGTCACGCTTTAAACATTTAGCCAAGGTAACACTCTTGACAACCTTTTCCCGAGCTTCCACAAACATTCCTTGCCATTCGCGTCCCACATACATCAAATGAAATCTGAACCATGTATTAGGATGGAACAAATATTTACAAAACAGTTCACAGTTTAACGAATGAATCCTCTCTTACTTGCCTGACCATTCATCATCATCTTCTCTGTCATCCACGCATTCCTTGATCTCCTTAGGTCGTTCCACGAGAAATTCTTTAACTTGTATAATCATTGTCCTGGCAATTTCGCTGAAAAAAAAAAACAAAAAGAAAAAAAAAAAAAGTAATAAATAAAATCAAAATACATATCTATTCGTATACATACATAATGTTATTTACCAAAATTTAACTCCAGCTATTTTATATCCGTCAATAATATTTCCAGCAATAGATTTAACGAAGGTCCATTCGTCCATTATTAAATTTTTATGAAAGCTATCATGCTGAACCATATCTACCCATTGTTGCAAATAATTTAAATAAACTTCAAAAACAGCTTTCAGGCTCTCATCGAATTCCTTCACGTCGGCCTCGAATAGAGTATTACATGCGAAAGGATCACTGGCTATGGCAGCGCGAGAATGAGCAGAAAATCTATCTCGATGTATACAAGCAATCCTAAGTCCCTCTCGTAATTCACGCATCAATTGACGTACCGACAATGGACTTGGTTGTTCTGGCTTTTGTTCTAATCTCATTCTCAAAAATTCATGTACCACATCTAATGGAACACGCGACAAGAATAGAAAAGCAGCTCTAAAAGATAATTATTATTGTTAATACGTTTAATTATTTTTTTTTTACTCATATATAATTATATTCTATAATAAATTATTTTTACCTATATGATGGAAGATTTAATTCTTTAGCTTCTGCACTCCATACACCGTATCTCTTTAATTCTTTATCACCGTCATATTCCTCATTAGCACTATCATTATCATACTTATCGTTTTTCTCTAAAGTAAGTCTTGCTTTTCTAAGTACAGAAATATGTAATCTTTCCAAAAAATTAAGACTTTTCCTCAGTCCTCTAGTCTTGAGTACATCCTCTATGTATTTTCTATGTGAAAGTAAATTTTTTTTTATACAAAGACTTATATAATATATGAAATAATTTATAATAATTTTCAATACCTGTAAGCAAGACGATCAAATTCTACTAAATAGAAATCAAGACGATCGAGTCTTTCATCATCAGCATATGAAAATGAAGATTCTGGAGTAGATGGCCATGATTGTGCCAAGGACATTCCACCAAGAGACGAAGTATTACTATTGTTACTGTCAGATGGATTTGAAATTTCATCTTGTTGAGATAATTCAAAACGTATCATGGCTCGTCGTGGTTCTGAACCATCAGTCATATCCGAAGCTCGAGAACTAAAAATAATCTATTTTATTATAATTCACATCCTTTGATCCTTATAAAATAAAAATAAAATACCTTATCCCAGAATCAGACGTTTCATCTTGCTTTTTCTTAGTATGAAGCATCATTAATAATTTTCCTAAAATCTGTAATTTTAATCTATGATGTTTAGTCATATTATACCATAGGCACATAGCTTTAACTCTTCCAGTAAATTCTGGACTCTTATATAAAGGATAATGAACAGCAAATGCCTGAGACGATGGATATAATGCTTCTGCAGCCTCTAATCGAGCTAACAATCCTTCTACTTGTCTTAAGGCTTCTCCCTGTGCACGTACACATGCTCGACAATACATTGAAAGACAACCAGAGCATAAAGTATGTTCTATTCCTGAACCTGAACCAGAATTTACACTCTGTTCGTTGAAATCATTTGAATAACATGAAACCGGATGATTTACTACAGTTTGATTATATCTAAAAAAAAAAAAAAAAAAAATTATTAAATTACAATCATTTTTAAATTATTAAAAAAATTACTGATTAATATTGCAATATCTTCTATTTACTTATATTCTATTATTTCTTTAAGTAATGAGCCTACTGCTTCTCGTTGTTTGCATAAATATTCATCTTGAGCCATTGGACTACGATCAGCATGATGTGCCTGTAACTCCAACCAAATCAAATCTTTCAATTCATTTTGCCATCGGGTCTCTTCATGACTCATTTGCCTACGACAATTACGTTCTGTACTTCCCTAAAAATAATATTATATTATAATATATTAATCAATATGTCCTAATCAATTTTATAATCGTCATCTAAAATCTATACCAATTTAATAAGAATTGAAAATGTATCATGAAAGGTCTGTCGCTCTGAATAACTTTGTGCCATTGGCGATTGCGATATAATTTCTTTTTCGTCCGACAAAAGAGTCAAATGGATCCCTTTCGTTTCCTGTTTTTTCTCCTCAACGTCAATTGGCTTTGATCTTAAACTACGAAATCTATTTTTCGTTTCAATCTACAAATATTTCAACAAATTGATTTTATTAAAGCGACAAGAAAAATATTGTAAAAAAAAAAAAAAAAAAAAAGAAAAAAGAAGAAGAAGAAGAAGAAGAAGAAGAAGAAGAAGAAGAAGAAGAGGAAGAAGAAGAAGAACAAATATATAATAAAAAAGAAATAAGTATTACTTTCATATTGTTCGGTGTGTATGGCATCAAACGTTCTGATTTTTCGGCATAATTAAGGGCAGCTTCAACGTCGAGTTTCAAATCTCTTTCATTACCGCGTAAAAGTTTCAAACTTCTTTTAGATTTTCGATTAACAATTTCTTCCTTCGCTTCATTTTCACGACATTTATCTGCCTCGTCGCACATTACATTGAAGATAATCGTATCCAAAGTATTTCTCCTTCTAATACCAACTTTTGATCGATATTCTTTCTCCGAAGATTTTGTCTCACTAAAAATAAAACAAAATTAATTCATCCAAAACTACTCTAAGTACAAATGAATTTTTATTAAAGAAAAAAAGAAAAGAGAGAGAGAGAGAGAGAGAGAGAGAGAGAGAGAGAGAGAGAGAAAGACATACAAATTTATAATATAATATTTATTTAATGAAGGCCATTCTAAGCAAAAAAAAAAAAATGTTCAGACATATACAATGGAAGAGTTTTTAGATAAATTCAAACTAGAAAAAAAGTAATACCAAAGAGTATCGTTCTGATAAGAAATATGATTTGATATTTTTTTAAATCGTTATCATCAGAACAATCCGGTGGATTTAGGTATGCATTACTAACGTATTCCTACATATGTGTACATTAGGATAGAAATTATTTCAATATTTGTCGTAGCAAACTTGACAGATAAAAAAAAGATTCATGTGGACAAATAACATACTCTTTTCATTCATATACGCTTGGACGAGAAGAAAAGGCAGGGATAGAAATAGAAAAACGCAGGCAAAAAAAGAAAGAAAAAAAAAAAGAAAGAAACTGAGACATAAAAAAGGAATGAAAAAAAAAAGTAAGAAAAAAAGAAAGATACGCGCGAAATAAATTAATACAAATTGTAAGAGTTTAATTAAACTGATTAATGGCATACCATATTGCCAATTTCTGTTTCATGTGCCTTTTCTTACGACTGAGACGTGTTCTCGGTGGTGTCTGTCCATAAATATCACACATAGCCTGTATCGACTCTTCGTATTCATTTGTTGGACTGTACAAATCTTTCTTTCTGTAAAATTATCGTAAATTCAAAGGAATGTCACATTATAAAAACGTACGAAAAAAAAAAAAGAAAAGAAAAAAAAGAAAAAGAAAAGAACAAGAACAACATAAAATGGAAATTGTCAATTTGAATATCCCGCCTTTTTATTGGCGCCAAAAAAAAAACAAAAAACAAACAAAAAACACAGAAAAATACTTTTCCGATCATTTAGATGATAATCATCTAAATAAAAATGAAAATGAATAATAATTATAATGATGATGATAATAATAATAATAATAATAATAATAATAATAATAATAATAGTAATAATAATAATAATAATAATAATAATAGTAATAGAGATACGATGGAAAATAAAAGCGTAGAAATTATCACAATAAAGTTAATCTTAATGTTCTTATCGTAACCAACCGTTAGATAACTGATTAATTCGTATACATATATAAAAGCCAAGTCCTGCGCTTTGAAGCGTTGTGCAAATGGGAATCAGATTACACAAGCCCTCGCATTTTCGCGACAGGTTATTAACAGAGGAACAAAACAGGAATATTGCATAACTAAAGAGAATGAGAAGATCATTTTACATGGAGAATATTTCATGGAATGCTTTCAAATAGAACTAGATTTAGAAAATCGAATTTCGATTAGAAAATAAAAATGATCTCTCAGAAAATTTCTCAAAAGATTTTATAACCTTCGTAATAATCAATTAAAGTTATACGAAATGTTTGACATGACTAAAGAAAATTTCAAAAGAAAAAAAAGAAAAAAAAAGAAAAAGAGAAAGAAAGAGAAAGAGAGAGAGAGAAAAAGAGAGAAATATACTCGAAATATTCAATTAAAGCGGTCAACGACATTCGAATTACGCGGGAATACATGAACAATGTGTGATGTCGAAAGATGTTATTCTTGGACAGTTAAAAAAGGAGAACACTACATCCGACAGGAATATCAAACGATAATACATGAAAATAATTTGTCTTGCTTGTATATCGTGGACCCATATCAATGTATTCACATTATATCGTCGAATAAAGACATTCACAATAACGTTAAAATGATCGTTAAAAGGAAATATCATTGGACGTAAATATATGTTCAATATGTAAAAAAAAAGTAAAGTAATGATCGTCATAATGTCTGTGAAAGAAATGGGAATAACGATGCCGGTTGCTTCTTCATTTCACTAATGCCGAAACTAACATAAGAAATTACGTAAAACTGGCACATGTTTGATATCTAACGCGAATGAAAAACTTTTACACCCACCTGACGTCGTTGACTTCCTCATCGGAATAATCGGAACCAAACAATTCTTCGATATTTTTTTCTCTCGTTGAATTAAAATACATTGTTCGATTAAAAAACAACGTTGACAACCGACTAACTCGACACGGTCGACGTCTATCTGTGCTTTCCTTAGACGCAGGCATTCTATACATGCGCAATCATTTTCTTTCTTTTGTTGCTCGATCGATCGAAAAAATGTCGATAACTCCGATTGATCTAATAGATGGCGCGAGAAAGTTCCTACATCTACTATTATCGACGGTTGGTCTAAAATTTTATCTAACCCCGTCGGTAACAGAGGATATCGGTATAACAGAGAATGTCGGTATAACAGATTTAATAAATTTTTAACAAAACGTAACTCCTCTCCCCCCCACCCTTACACCCCACAACCATCGAAAAATAAAATAAAAAAGAAATAACTAAAAGAACAATAACGCAGGAGAGAAAAGATACGATTTGTTTTATTTAAACAATTTTTCTCAGTTTCTTTAGCAAAATACAAGTGATTTTCTTATATCCTCGTACCAACAAATAAATGTTATCTATTTTTATACGTGATTTTTATTTTTTTTCTTTTTTTTTTTTTTTCTTTTTTTTTATTAATAAAATAGAAAGGTTGTATTCGTATCCTGTATATTACGTGTGTAACTACTAATATGCATATGTTTAATTTTGAATTGTCGAATAAAATAACTGCGAAAAAGAAGGGTGTCGCAATATGAAAAGAGATGCAGAAAACATTTTCAAAAAAGGAAAATGAAAATTTGCAATGCTCACACAATTTATCCAGCCATTTTTTTTTCTTTCTTTTTTTTTATATATATATATATATATGTTCTATCTTTCATGCTCTTAAAAAATGTTATAGCACCGAAGATATTACAACGAGCGATAGACACAACGAACAACCAGAATAATTAATTATGAATGTGGACAAAAGTAGCACTATTATAAGCAGTCCATCGGTGCATTTGATGAAAAGGTAACGAATACAATAATTTTCGTTCTATTACGGAACAAAGAAAAAAACTTAATGACTTTGATTTACATATTTACAGATCGTGCGACGAGCGAAGAGATTTTGTCCAAGATCTAAGAATTGATCCGCATAACAAGTGTTATGTACATTTAAAAAAAAAAAAAAATTTTCTCTGATTACGTTCGTTCGCGTATCTACGTCAGAATATTTTGCGCGTTTATATTTAATCATATATGTACGTTATAGATAAGAAGAAAAAGAAAAAGAAAAAGAAGTAGAAGAAAAAGAAGTAGAAGAAAAGAAGAAAAACAGAGTTAAAAATCATCTCTACCTATATATGAAATCTTCAAATATAATAAATGTATATAAATGATTAAGTACATTTTTATGTCCTAACCATCCATGTATATATATTCTCAGATATAAGATTCGAATATATTGTATAAAATATTCTTTCAAATAGCACAAAAAGTTCACAATTTTAGGAGATTATATTAAATTAGAAAACGATCAAAGGCCTAACGTAGATCGGACACTGCACCAACAATTGTTCTCTGGAATGTCTCAATATGAACTCTAAGTGGCCAAACATTATTATAGCTGGTAGAGTATCGAGACGTATTTATAAAAAAAAAAAATTGTATTCGTCTATTCTTCAAATCTTACAACGTGACATTATCGTGCGTCATGCTTAACTATCTTTTCTTCTATATTATACGCACGTATAATCATTATTCTTATGAGTACAAATAGACGACTATAAAATGCTCTCTGTTCTAACTTTCATTCGATACTATTCCTTTAATAATAATAATATTAATAATAATAATAATAATAATAATAATAATAATAATAATAATAATAATAATAATAATAATAATAATAATAATAATAATAATAATATTACTACAACTAATAATAATAATAATAATAATAATAATAATTAATAATAACACTACAAAATTGTAAATATTAATAATAATATGTTACTAATTTATAAATTTTAATATTAAATATAATCAAAAAATATCTATATTATTGTTCCTCCTGTAATTTTTCTTTTGCATATTACAATAACGTGTAATAATAAAGCATTACCAAAGTACAAACTCTGTAATCATTCTAATAATTATCTCACATTCCTCTCCCTCTCTCCCTCCCTCTCTCTTTCCCTCACTCTCTCTCTCTTTCTCTCTCTCTCTCTCTCTCTCTCTCTCTCTCTCTCTCTCTCTCTCTCTTTCTCTCTCTTTCTCTCTATCATTGATTCAAAAGTGATTGTGTTTTATTTTATTATCGTTTAATTTCATCAAAATGAGGAAATAAAAGGAAAAAAAATGGCAGCATTCAGAGATTGTTGTGTATGTCTTAAAGTTTTATCAAATTCTTTTTTTTCCTCCACATGATTTTCCTAAAAAAAAAAAAAAAAAAATAAAAAAAAAATAAAAAAAAAATAAAAAAAAACATAATTAAAAAAATTAAAAAAAATTAAAAAAGATGAAAAGATAAAAAAATAAATAAAAAAAAAAAAAAGAAAAGAAAAGAATCATTTTAAAGAATTATATAGCGTATCAGACAGCCATATAATTATATTTATTTGATTTCAAAAAAATTTTTTTCTTTCTTTCTTTCTTTCTTTCTTTCTTTCAACCGTTCATTCTTTCATTCCTTCATTCAATCTTTCTCTCACAAATATGCACAGAGAATTTTTATGTTAAAACCAACTATACTCTCTCTCTTTCTCACTCTCTCTCTTAATCATTCATTCATTCATTCATTCATTCATTCATTCATTCATTCATTCATTTATTCATCCCATCTCTATCTTTCTCGTGTACGTTGATTTGGGCTTTGATGAAAAGATATGTGAAACTAATGGGCTAAGCCCTTAAGTTTCTATGTTAACTACAGTATATTGATTCTCAACGTACGTATGTATATCGATAAAGGCCACAAGTGTTCAATATAGAAATTGCGCTTATCAGTGTAATAATATAGAAATTCGCACGTGATAAAAATTGCAAAAAATACAATATTAATTTGTAAGCCACATTAAAGTTTTATCGGCTCGCTCATATTGTTGTGTGTTTTCTAAGGATACATTAGGAGAAGTGAAGGAAAAGAAAAGAAGGAGAAAGAAAAAAAAAATAAAAAGAAAAAGAGAAAAAAAGAAAGAAAGAAAGAAAGAAAGTAAGTAAAAAAAAGGATATTACTTCGTTCAATAAATTGTTCATAGTTACACTTTCTCATTATAAAATTGTAACCGTTTCACACACATATGTAGTAACGTTGGAATATGATTGAATTATAACAAGGATACTTTTTGCATGTTAATTTTTTCATCATTATTACTATTGTTCAAATCGCATTCTAAACAATCGCCAATATATCATTAATTGCAGTTCTAATTCTATACAATGTTTTTTTTTTCCTAATCAGAATTGTCGGTGTTTTTCTAAAGAAGAAAAAAAAAAAAGAAAAAAGAAGAAAAAAGAAGAAAAAAAAGAAAAAAAAGAAAGGAACACAAATCAACTTCGATGATATATTCGGTTTCATTTAAAAATCCTCGGAGAGAGAAAAGTATCAATTTTCTTTTTTTTTTTTTTTTAATATACGGACTTGTCCCAAATCTAAAACTATTTATATCCCATTGGACTCACAGATATAATTACACAACGCCACATTATCATTGACAATTGTCAAATGGTAATATACATGCTAAGGAGAGGATGTATCTGTCTATCTGCGTGCGTGCGTGCGTGCGTGTGTGTGTGTGTGTGTGTGTGTGTGTGTGTGTGTGTGTGTGTGTCTTCAAATATTATCCTTACGAAGGACGGAGAATAAACAATGTATGTACAGAATGGATCAAAAGTTCCTATTAGATTTTGTATAATAAATTACTCTTGTCTGAGCCTTTCTAGATTTCTTATACAATCTAAGAAAAAAAGAAAAAAAAAAAAGAAAAAAGAATAAAAAAAGAGAGAGAAAAAGAAAAAAATTGACCTATACAGTCTCGTAAAAGAGTAATTGATTTTTAATATCATCTAAGAACTTTTGATCTATCCTGTACGTTTGATGAAGACCGCGACGACAAAAATAATTATTAAAGAAATGTTATGTCTGCACCATTTTGAAAGCGTCTTTTTTTTCTATTTTTTCCTTTTTTTTTTTTTTTTTTTTTTTTACCGGTCAACGATAATACTTACGACGAGAACAAAATATATATATATATATTATATATATATATGAAAGAAGAAGAAAAAGAAGAAGACGAACGTTCAAAATTTTTGTTGTCCATGACACAAATAATAAGGAACATAGATCATGATGATGATGATAATAATAATATTAATAATAATAATATTAATAATAATAAAATAATAATAATAATAATAATAATAATAATAATAATAATAATAATAATAATAATAATAATATTCTTAGCACATTCTTGACGATAGAATTATAATAAACGCGAGCACAAGAACAAAGATAGAAAATAGCTAAACATAATTAGGAGAGAGTGAGTTAGCTTATTGCCAAATATATACTATTCTAATAAAAATGAGACGTATTTTTTCAAGATTAAAAAAAAAAAAAAAAAAAAAGAAAAAAGAAAGAAAGAAAGAAAGAAAGAAAGAAAGATAGAAAGATAGAAAGAAAGAAAGAAAGAAAACAGTAAAAAGAAAAAATATTTATACTAAAGAGAATATTATAAATTCTGATATCGAAGAAAAGACACAAAATGATCTATCTCCAATACACAAAAACTTTTGGAGAATGAAGCGCGTTTGATATTGAATCATAATTGATATACGGAAGCATATTTGGAAGATATAATAAATCTCGCTCGTCGCGTCCCTTTTGTTAAACTCATGAACAAGAGTTTAGCATTCATTGCCATAATGCGTTTATAAATCAAATTCTATAAGTTTGATGATGAGAATGAATAATAGTGTGTTGTCTCAATGCGATAGGATTATATAAATCGCTATAAAAAAGAAAAAGAAAAAAAAAAAAAAGAAAAAAAGAAAAAAAAAAGAAAAAAAAAAGAAAAAAGAAAATATGTATCAATTACGTTGCGTGGCACAAGAATTAAGATCGATTGTAAAATAATTTTCAATTCAAAGGAATGACGATAAAAATCTAGTGATATAGTGATATATACCTAGGACATTGAATCCTCTCTCTCTCGCTCTCTCTCTCGCTCTCTCTCTCTCTCTCTCGCTCTCTCTCGCGCTCTCTCTCTCTCTCTCTCTCTCGTTCTCTCTCGCTCTCTCTCTCTCTCTCGCTCTCTCTATTTCTCATGTGCAATAATAATACTCCGTATAATGATACGGAATAGATGAAATTCAAAAAATGAGATAATAAAAATGCATTGGGGTGGGGTTTGGGGGGGGTGGGGCGTGTGGATAAATATACGCACATATTTTACATATTCTCAAATTGATCGACACGACGTTTGGTATTGCCCTTGCGAATTTCACGTAGCGTTTTATACTTGTCACGTCCTTGACGAACATTTTCCCTATGAATTTTATCCATGACAGTTTCCTTGGTTTCGTCTCGTGATTGTGCAAGATCTTGCTTCAATGCCTAAAAATAAAATCAAATTGATAAATACATGTAGAATTATTTTTTTAAATATTTATTTGTACATATATATATATATATGTTTTTATACATAATAATAATTATTTATAAT
>NC_140828.1:2245000-2340000 GCF_050613455.1 Vespa mandarinia | reverse complement strand
AATTCATCGTCGATCCTGACGCATGTAAATGTGCCGCGTAAAAAGAAAAAAAGAAAGGAAGAGAAAGAAAAAAAAAAAAAAGAAAAAAAAAGCTATTTAAAATACACCTCGTCCTTTTACATGATCAACACATGTTTTCCGACAAACACGTGCGCCAAGATATCGATCCTTCTTTTTCCCTCTTCATTTCGACATTTTTATTACATTTTTTATTATTATTATTTTTTTTTTCTTTTTTCCTTTATCACAGTCATAACCATTAGTCTAACATTGACGAGGCTAATATACGTCGATATTCTAAATTCATTTCATTTTGACGCTGTTAACTCGACGTAAAAAAATGAAAAAAAAAAAATGATAATAATATACAGAGCAATAAAACACGATAAGTTACGGAAATGACTAAAGAAATCGAGTTATATGGCGCACACAAAAAGGGGAGAGAGAAAAAAAAAAAAAGCAAAAGAAGATTTAACACTAGTAAACAATGATCAAAGTCTTCCAACCGTTATAAAAGATAGGTAGCTTTCCTTGGTTAGTGTAATTAGTTCTTCCGCGAATCGTGTGATCGTTGCAAAAAATATGCGAACACGCTTTAAAATAGAAAAATGATAGAAGGGAAGAAAAGAAAAGAAAAGAAAAGAAAAGAAAAGAAAAGAAAAGAAAAGAAAAGAGAGGAAAAAAAAAAAAGATGTTACGAAATAATCGACTCTACCAAAGGATTTCGATCTTGGCGCCCTTTGGATGTAAAATATTGTGGGAGCTCGCAATTAATGAATTAATTATATCATTTAATATTTATATCAAAGGACAAAAAATTCCAATTGCCATTCTTACGTGGAAGATCTTTCGAAGACCGCACGGTACCACCTGAAATTATTTATCAATATTTTGTCATTTGTCTTGCATTAACATTTTTTTTATTTTGTTTGTTTTTCTTTTCGACATACCGGAACAAAGTAGCATTGTATATATAGGGGTGGGGGGGAGTTAAAAAGAAAAAGAAAAAAAAAAAGGAAAAAGAAAAAAGAAAAAGAAAAAAAAAACAAGAAATAATCATTCGCGAAAGAGTGTTGGACGATATTTGATTTAATTATTAATTCATCTATGTATCAGGTCTGACTTGACAAATATCATTAACTAGCTATTATCCCGTCTTATTCGTAACAAACGTAATAGACAATTATAATTAATTATTCATTATCAAATAAAATATCGTCCAAGATTGGCATGGAAGGAGGGAGGGAAAGTGAATAAGTAAAAAACTCGATGTACCCATATATATATATATATGCATATACATACATACATATATATATATATGTATATCGAATTAGCTACGGATATGTCCTAACGTAGATATGTGTTTTCTATAGTATGATTTTCATAAATAATAAATGGGAGAGACGCGTGGGAAAAGATTATGTCATTGGGAAAACTCCTTCCCATTGTATTCCTAATAATCTCTACTGTCTGTCATGAATGAAACGTTAATTTTACAGCTAAATAGAATCTTGCATTTCTATTTTATATAAATGGTTAAATTAATATATGCACGTATGTACATATTTATATACTGATCGTTTGAAAATTTTATGAAATAAATAAAAAAACATATATAAACTTTTGCACGAGGTGCCTTTTATTATACGAAAATAATTGAAAGTATCGTTTGTTGTATAAAAGAAAAAAGTATATCTAAAAAAAGAAAAAGAAAAAGATTAAGGAAAAAAAAAAAGACAAAAAAAAAAAAAAGACAGGATATAAGTAATACTTTAAATTGACAATAACAGGCAGAACCTCTATCTACATCTTAACGTAATACAATTTTACGATAAATCTAACTGAATCTTTTCCTTTTTAGTTGTCAAATCGGGAATGTCATTCCATTCGCGGAATAGTTATACGAAACGATGACTTAATCACTTTTACCGATAAAATACCATGCATGGTAGTCATCTTAGATTATAACTCGATTACAAACACGATCGTGATATATAGGTCTATAATTAAATAATATACGTCCTAATAAAAAGTGTTATTATCATTAACGGGACACGAATTTAAAATGATAATTAAAGTTACGGTAACTTACCCTAGACAAGAACGGAAGTCCACGCTTCCAGTTGTTAGTATTGCGGTTGGCATGCGTTCAAAGAATGAAAATATGATAAATAAATATGACAAATGTTACATAATCGAATGAAATATTTCAATTACGCTCGTATGTGTTTTTTTATATATATATATGCGAATGGCATTACCTTGATATTAAATATACGATAGTATTAGTTGATTTTCGTTTCTAAACGCTTTCAAACGAATATATTAATTCATAATGAATTTTATATAATATTTATATCTTTTACGTGTTCGTGAAATAATCGAACAATGTAAAAGATTTTGAGAAAAAAAGAGAGACAGAAAAAAAAGAAGTTTCACGCATTTGTTCGAAGTAACAAAAAATTAAAAGACTAAATGATCGATTTGGTCTTACGATAAAAATCGTCCTTCTCTCTTTCTCTCTCTCTTTCTCTCTCTTTCTCTAAACACATAAAAGCGAAAATCTTTTCTCTGATCCGATTTAAGTTAATAAGAAAGAGCAAGCACCCCACGATCGTTAGACGTACATTTTCTCTTTACAGTGTCCCCAATCCTTAAACTATTCTGTTGTTCCCTAATCGATTATTTCCGTCGTATTTAAAATTATGGCTTCTCTCTTTTTAAAATCATTTCTCATAAAAAGAAAAATGTATACTAATAGCCTAATTTACAGTAAAATGTCTAATTAAAAATATAGGACACGCCAAAAGTTCTCAAGAGATTGTAATTGTCGTGCTGTTTGAATAAAAAAATTAGCCTAAAAAGTGTGTCGAAGAAAAAAAAAAAAAAAAGAATCTCACTTAGAAATTTTTGACCTTTAATATGTAGAAATTATCTACTAAATAATTTACAATCTAATACGTTAAATATCATCCTGTAAGATAAAAAATAAAAAAAAAAAAAAAAAAAAAAAAATTAAAAAAAAAATGATAGAGATAACCAGAATCCCACTTTTATATATATATATATATATAAAAATTAAATAATCCTACTAAATCCGTTCCATACGCTATCGTCATTCTACAAACTAACAATGAAATCGATAGAAAGGCTTAACGATTTTGGAAAAATTATTAACAAATATTTCATATAAGAGATAATTCAAGATTATCTTCAATGAAATCGAGAATTATCTTGTACAGGGAATTTTCATGCCAGATGTTACATTATTTCCGAAACAATTTCGCGTTGTAAAAAAGAATACAAACTATTCGTAGTATTTCCTAAGCGAGCAATTGTAACGACGGATATAAGAGTGGTCTCGTGATTCACGCAAAATACCACATTTATTGTGTACATAAGTGACCTCACCCGTTTAAAAGATTAACATGTATAACGAAGCAAGAAAGCAAAACGAAATTAGTTATAAAATAGTCGAAATAAAAAAGAAAAGAAAAAACAAACATAAGAAATAGAGAGAAAGAGAAAGAGAGAGAGAGAGAGAGAAAGAGAGAGAGATTAATTTCTAGAAATTAATTTCTAGGAATTAATTATATAGAGTAAAAAAATTCCTAAGTGATAATAAAAATCAATACTTTTTTGTGGAGACTTTTTTTATCCGAGGAAAAAAAAAAGAAAAAGAAAAAGAAATTTTTTTAATCTAAAAAGTCACGTAAAAGAGCAACTGGTTTATCAAATAACCTTGGTACCTTTGAGTTCCACTCTATATATAGAAGTGGAAATATTAAGTATAATAAGTTATTAAAATAAGAATTTATAAAATTAATATAATGTAAAAATATAAGTTATTCGATTATTATAATCCTTTCGTAGAAAATAATCTCTTTGCTATATAATAGCATGAAAAATCAAGAACAATAGAAGCCGTCGCGCAAAATCATTGTTCCCCTTTAGCGTGTATCGACTTTTATCGCAGAACTATACTACCACGATAAGCAAAAGCTATATACACTTCTCGTTTATAGCTTTCGTTCGTTCCTCCTCTGAACTAGTTTGATTTGAATAAAGATACATATATTGAAAGTGTATAGCAATATTTTAAAAGAACAATATTTCTATAAACTTCATAAAAAGTTTATAATATATTAAATATATATAATATTATATAACATGCATACATTGAAAGTGTATAGTAATATTTTTCTAAATCATATTAGAGAAAAATAAAATCTCTATACACCATAAAAATGTTTATATATATATATATATATATATATATATATATATAATATAAATATATAATAATATATAATATAATATATATATATCATATTCTGTTAATAGAAAATATTTCAAAAAGAAGTATACAGAACTATTAATATTACTCTTCTTCCTTGAAGGAAACTAAAGATAAAGGAAACGACGTTCGGGAATCCTTTGAAATGGAAAAGGTAAAAGCTTTCTTTCAGCATTTAAACCATTCGAGGAAGTGACCATTGGTAGGCAAGAACAAGAAGAAGAAGAAGAAGAAGAAAAGAAAAAGAAGAAGGAGAAGAAGAAGAAGAAGAAGAAGAAGAAGATAGACCATGAGGCTCTCTTCTTTCGAGAAGCCGATGCTGAGGGAAGAACCAGTCCTTGCCTATTTGCATAACACTCATTGCCGTTCGTTTCCAGTAAAGTACGAAGCACCTTGGAAAGGCCACAAGTATTATCTGCACGAGTAGCCAGGAGAATTGTTCGGTTGGCCTTAGCCACGTGTGTTATACCAAATATATATATATATATATATATATATATATATATATATATATGTATATATACAGGATGGGCCAAAAGTATAGATCATAAAAAAGTTTCTAAAGCTTGTAGTTTTACAATCCTGAAAAAAAAAAAAGAAAGAAAAAAGTTAACCTAAAAATAATCTCTCGAGGAAGAATAATTGATTTGTAAAAAATAATCTATAAACTTTTGGCCTCCTCACCTTGTATATTTATAAATTATTATTATTATTTTTATTTCATTTTCTTCTTTTTATTCTATTAATTCTATATCACGAGAATATTGTTTAAAAACAATGTGTAAAAGAGTACTTCGAGTTTTTATTATTTAAAAAATTAGCGCCGAAAAATCTTAACGCTGATTGGTTCGAATAACGAAGAAGTTCAGCTCGAATGTGAATTATATTACTCGTTGAATGATTTCATTAAGAAAGAAAGTCGACGATTTCTCTCTTTCATTTAATTTCCTTTTATATTCCTTACATTTCCTGTATCAACAGGATATATATCTCGGGGAAAAGAGAAAGAGAAAGAGAGATTCTCTTTAAGATACTCGGCTTACCAGATCGTCTTCGAACTCGTCGTCATCGGTGTCAGAGTCCGAGTAGCCTCTTAACTTTCGTACCTTCTTTTTTACTTCCTTCTTGACGACTCTCGTGATTGCACTTTCCGGCTGCATATAATCGATCGACCGATCATGAAAGATTTCAGAATTGGAGAGATCGTTGTAAATCTCTTTACGAGAGAGCTTTACTACAATTTTTACAAACAAAAGCAATTTTTTTTTTTTCTTTTCTTTTCTTTTCTTTTTTTTTTTTTTTTTGGCAGGTGATGAAAGACGAGTGTTACTTCAAGCGAATCTAAAGAGTTTTTAATGAAGAAAGGAAAATTGAAACTAATTCATGTATGTCTCTTATCATTTATGATCCTACAGGCAAAAAAAGAGAAAGAAAAAGAGAGAGAGAGAGAGAGAGAGAGAGAGAGAGAGAGAGAGAGAGAGAGAGAGAGAGAGAGAGAGAGTGAGATAAGAATAGCTAATAGCCTATATCGCTCTAATGCAACAATACATTTTGTTATCTACAATATTACGGAATAATATAATTAGCATATCTAATCGATGCGTACTTTAAGAGAGTTTACTTTAAATCTCGATGAATATGTTTGTTAATTATTAAGGGTGCTCCTATTCACGATCAATATGCAAATATACCTTTATTGATCTACGTATATAAAAGAGATGACATCAAACGCTCTTTGGAGTGATTGGATTTTTTGTTCTTTTTTTTTGTATTTCGCGCCATATTAATCTTTAACATCGTATCTACGTTAAGTTACATTATTTATGGAATAAAAATGTTAATTAGAATAATGACGATATAACTACGATATATACGACTATGGCATATACAATTTTGTATGAATATATAAAGATAACCTAAAATAAATTTAACTAATACAACAAATGTTTCTTATAGATAGAGATATGAATTTCGCTGGACCATGATAAAAATTGTTCACAGGAGAAATATTCTCTCTCACTCAAGCGACAAATTAATATTTCACAGATAAGATAAAAGTGTCTGAAAGAAGTTCCTCTCTAAGATTAATTCATCTATTCTAGCAATGATTATTATTCTTGACGATATAAAAAAATTTGTATATATATATATATATTTCATTTTACAATTAAATATATATATATAATGAAGTCTTATATACAAGAAAAAGAGTATAAATTAAATTTTTCAGTCAAAATAATAATTATGTATGCTAATATATTCTACATTAATGTCGTCTTAATATTACAAATATTTCACTAATAATTCTATCTTATATATACTCTTTTGCTCGGCAAGCAAGTATGTGTATATAGATATATATATATATATATATATATATATATATGTGTACATATTTAGTTGTTAGAAGATTGAAACTATACAAAAATAGAAACGGAAGAGACTAAACCACCTGTACTACACGAAAACCTTCCGCTTCCTGTCCCAAGTTAGAATCGACGCTTAGAAAAGTGGGTTGGCCGTTGTGCCGGAAGACTCTAGGGCAGGTCGCCTTTTGTCGTGGAAAAAAAAAAGGAAGAAAGAAAAAATGTGAAACCGGATAAAAAGATACGTGTGTACACGTACACGCACGTGCATTAGAAAGAGAAAGAGAAAGAGAAAGAGAAAAAGAGAGAATGAGAGTGAGTGAGTGAGTGAGAGAGAGAGAGAGAGAGAGAATACGTAATGAAGAGAAGAGACAGAAGGATCGAGACTTCTCAACAGGTTGGTGAAAGCCTTGAGTTTTTTATATACGAAGAAGAGAGTCTATACTATGCGTGTGTATACGTGCAAGTGTGTATATATAAATATATATATATATATATATATATATATACATACATATATATATAATATACCTTTTCCTTGTAACTGTTCATCGATCGAATACCGAATACTTCTCATATTTTTGCAACTGTACACGAAACTTATCGTCGATGTATTCTATTCCTTCCTTCGAATATGATATTTGCGAACGTCGACAAAAGAAAGACGATATCTGTACGAACAATTTTATATGCTTAAAATCTAATGGTAAAGAAGAACTACGAGAGTCATACGAGTGAGACTAGTAACAGTATAATGGAATCTATTAACTCTTTTTTTTTTTTTTTTTTTTTATTGAATCTCATACATTTATTTACTTTTTAATATAATATTGACGAAAGATATGGATGTCGTAAAATTTTTTTTTAATCGTAAAAATTTCTAAACTATTTTATATGTAAAGTAGGAAAATTATACGACAAACATACTATTGACTAGTGTGACATAACCTATATATACATATATGATATGTATATATATATATATATATATATATGTATTGTAATTATAGCGCGAAATTTCAAAATATAATCACGACGAACTTGCTCTATTTTTTTTCTTTTATATTTCTTGAATATAATACGACGAAGGGATTATTGGATGGTGGACGAAA
Source organism: Vespa mandarinia (assembly GCF_050613455.1). Lineage (NCBI taxonomy): Eukaryota > Metazoa > Arthropoda > Insecta > Hymenoptera > Vespidae > Vespa > Vespa mandarinia. The sequence continues at coordinate 2,332,222 of NC_140828.1, read as the reverse complement.
GCGTACTGGTCGTCGTAAAAGGAGAATAACATGTTTAAAGATACTTATAAAAATCCTTCGAGGTGACTAACGATGATATTCGATGGGAACAAATTTATTTGATGTTTTCTCCATGCGTGACGTATCCTTTTCTTATACTTCTATTATTAATATCTTCTCACGATCAAAGGAAGAAGAAGAAGAAGAAGAAGAAGAAGAAGAAGAAGAAGAAAAATAATTAATTTGTTAATATAACATAACAATATCTTTTTATGAGTTAATACTTTCTTCTTTTAGCTTAACGCGTCATAAAAAAAGAAAAAGAAAAAAGGTCAACAGTGTTTCTGTACGCATACGCGTCTATAAAGACCATAAAGGCAGATGTTTTATACGAATCGAGGAAAAAAATAAAAGGAAAAAAGCGAGTGAACAAGCACGCAGATGACGTCATTCTTCGTCATCGATACTTCTCTCTCTTTCTCTGTCTCTCTCTCTCTCTCTCGCTGCCATCACAGAAACGACGGGAATCCAATTATGGTTTTCTAGAGAGAGAGAGAGAGAGAGAGAGAGAGAGTGAGAAAGAGAGAGAAAGAGAGACTGTGCTCATTATTATTGAAAGACCGTATATACTTATAATTATTTAAAAGACGTTCCTTGATCCAAACTGGTTATATATTATCATAGTATAATAATAAAACAGTAAGATTGATAGAATGAATTGAATTTTTCAGATAAGTTTTTTGTAATACTCTGCATAATAATAGTTACAGAACTTATAGTATGAGAGTTAAGTTTTTCTTATCAATCACTTTGAAATAATTTATATAAAAAGTTTATATAATGACAGTGTGAATGGTATTAATTATTATAGAATGAATGAGCTAAATAGCTAATACTAAGCTCAATATCTAAGTACAATTAAATATAATCGTTCTACATTTAACTAAATACAAATATACATCTCCCTATTGTACCACTTTATCTGGCTAAAAAAGAACTTGGATGACATCGTTCCTAATCAATGTAAAAGATTAATGATACAAGAAAGAATGGTTGTCCTACCTTTTTGTACAATTTGATCCACGTTAGATCACCCTTATTGTCAGTGTACTGAAGGCCAAAAAACCAAACTTCACGGAGACCAATTGTTTTAACAACTTGATCAAAAAGCTGCTTGCCGGTGGTCGTCTGCTGGATGGCAAACTCCAGCTCGGCGTCCATCGTCGTCACCCTGACGTTCATCTTCAGATAGAACATAAAAGCAAAAAGAAAAAAAAATGAAGAGTTAGAATATATGTGAATCAAAGGACGACGATAATAAGTCGAGAGACGCCGAACGTTGAAGGCTACAAATAAATCTTTGAAATTTGACCTTGACGGTTTTCAGAATGACATACTTGTTTTTAACAATATTAATTCCACGCACATTGCAATAACATCGCAATAGATATTTATATATGTATATATATATACTATTTGTTTCTCTTAACATTTTATTCTTATCCAACGCGATAATACTTTATTAATAACGCGATAATACATTATCGCAAAAATAAAATTAGAATCAGAAAAGAATTAGAAATGTATATAAAAAAAAAACGCAAAGGACGATACCCATAAAAGAATATAATCATAAAATAATCGCAATACTAAATTGGCTTACCATTTTTGTACCGGCAACCATGACGCTGGATCTGGCAGTACGATTTTACTACGCACAAAAAATACTGGAAGATACGAAAAATCACGCAGAAAGTTTTTAAATGTTAAAAATTCTTGTATACGTTCACAGCAAATATAGAATGATCGGTATTATTCGCTTTAAATGCGTACGTGGCGAAAGCGTCGTCAATTTCGCGTTTCGCGCTTTTTGTTCCGTTCTCGTTGGTTGTTGCTGGAACAATGGGCCTAATACAGCCGGCAGCGTCTTTCCTTCTCCCACTCTTCAACCTTTTCATACGATCAGCGTCGTTCTCTCTCTCTCTCTCTCTTTCCATCCCACCCTCTCTCTCTCTCGCTCACTCAATCGTTCACTCGTTTCCCCTTCTACGACCTAACCCAAGATAAGAGCATCAGTTTGCGAACTCGAGTAAGGAGAAGGGGGATGTGAGAGAAAGAAAGAGAAAGAGAGAGAGAGAGAGAGAGAGAGAGAGAGAGAGAGAGAGAGAGAGAGAGAGAGAGAGAGAGAGAGAGAGAGAGAAGGTGGTCACGTGAGAAGCCGGTTCGTTTCATTCAACCAATCACCATCGAGCCCGGTAATACACGGTGTGTCAAATGAAACGATGAATTTTTCGTTCGTAAGCTTCTTTAAAGATGTTACAAGAATTATAATTTGACGTGCATTTAAGGGATAGTTAAACGATTTACGTAATCGTCCTTACGAGAAAAGATTTCAAATGATATTTCGTTCATTGGTATATTAGGCATATATATAAATATTCACGTATACAGGGGCGGGCTATTCAAATAAAAATATTCAATATTCTTTTTGCTTATAAATAATCAGTCACATTTAAGTATCCTACCCTGTATAAACGTTTTATATATATATATATATATATATATATATATATATATATAAAAAGAAGATCCTGAGGAAAAAACCATTTTTTCTTTCGTCCTTCGCTTAAATTCTATTCCATTCGATCTCGTAACGATACCAGCCTGCATAATTTACATAAAAGGTGTGATAATATACGTCTCCTCCTCTTTCACGTTTCCTGCCAAATCCACGCACGGTTTGTCGTATACAGCAATTAACATTTCGCTGTAGTAGCAAATTCAAAGTCATGACAAAAAAGAAGGCATATATATATACACATACAAAAATGTTCTATTCATTTAAATATTTCACGTAATATAAAACAATTATCTCTGAAAAATATCTCCATAGTACTTCTGATATCAATATAATTGATATAGAACACATACCGACTTCGGCATGGTGATTTTGTGTTTTTCTTCTTACAGGAACGAAGAAATAAAGTTTTTAATCTGAAACAAAAATATTATATAAATAATGTGAGTAAAAAAGAGATATCTTATAAAAAGAAAAATGTCATGCTACATCTAGCTATATTCAATGTTCAATTACGATAAATGAGTAAAAAAAGCTAGATAGATAGAGATAGAGAAGAGAGAGAGAGGGAGGGGGAGAGAGAGAGAGAGAAAGAGAGAGAGAGAGAGAGAGAGAGAGAGAGAGAGAGAGGGAAAGAGAGGAGACGAAGGCGAAAAGAATGCATAGGTACGGTCCTGCGAATGGTGCTAGGGCACCACATATATGTATGTATGCATGTACGAGTCACCATATTGGAAGGAAAGGACAAGTTATAATGCAAATCCGCGTGACCGAGATCCACCGGCTGAGAGTGAGGTGTGCCTGCACTCTCCACGTCTAGCATTCCCCTTTTATCTAGGACTGTCGACGTTCGTTGAACCGACGATATCTCTACTTACTTTAGTCGTTGACGTTAAATATCTGTAACTCCAACGTACGTTGGATATATTCGTTCGACGATGAAGCCGAACATAACGAGACGACGGAAAGCGTCTGTCTATTAATAAAAACTTATATCCGTTGCTGTCTCATGGGGAAATACTTAGCTTTGCTCGACAAGCTTTGAATAACAAGGAAAAAAAAAAAAAAAAAAAGAAAAGAAAAGAAAGATAAAAAATGGAAAACAAAAAGTCGATGTTCGTTGCCTCGATTCTTACACCGTATAAAAAAAAAAAAGGGAGATAGAAAGAGAGATGAAATATGAAAGAATATCTCACGGAATTTATCCTGAAACTTGATTGGTCGATTTTAAAAAATATCCTAACGTGACGTCACTTTGAAAATCGAACAACGTGACTACCTGTGCATGTACTTCTGTGTGTGTGTGTGTGTGTCGTGGGCGCGCGCTAACATACATGTGTACGTGTATTTGTGTAACATTTCCGTTCTAACTTCATCGTCGAATGCGTTCGTACAAAATTCGACGATCAAATACGACATCGTAGGATCCTCCTGATCATTCTTTTCAAGGCCGCTCATTGACGTAATATGCTCATTCCTATCTCTTAACGATGAAATACAACACACGTACATTGGAATCGTACACCTTTTCAAATTCTTCTCTCGTTTTCCAACTGTTATAGTCTCAACAGAGACATACATAAATCTTTTAACGACGTATCCTACTTTCTTTTCGTATAATTAAATAGTCTCTAGTAACGTGGACGAATAATCGATGATTATTTTTTTTTTCTTTTATATGCATATATATTTCTTTTTATTATTTATAATTAATTTTTATTTATTTATTTTTTTTATTATTTATAGATATTTATAGGAATAGTATAAAAGTTACACTTATATTTTCCGCTTTATCGATTGCTTCGTAAATCTTTTAACAATAATAAAAAAAACTAGGAGGTTATGTTAAATACAAAGAATTTATTCAATGATGACGATGACGACAATGATGATGGGAATGATAATATGACGTTTTCAATTTCGTAAGATTCTTACTTTCTAATAATTAGAAACCGAATTCGAAAATCGAATGGAGAAATTTATTGTACTACTGAACAGTAGTATCCTTGAAACTCGTATATCAATGAGTAAACAAGTTATAGCTAATAAAAAATGATAGCAAACGTCGAGCATATAAAAATAGAATTTGTCAAAAATTTCTTCAAACGATTTATACCATACGAATAATTATAATTTCATGAAATTGCACGAGCGTTGATGAAGCGTACTATAAGAACATTCAGTAATTATATGCAGAACCCACGCATACATCCTACTTCGAATTTACACATGATACGTAAAAGAGGAAATAGATAATATTTGTATTCGTATGTATCTTTATAAAATATTGTTTACACATGCACGCACATACACACACACGCGCACACACACAGAGGCGCATACACCGAAATATCTAACCTCGAAAATTCGACTGAAGATTAATTCGTGTAAAAATGTAGAAAACGCTGTGGCCATTCATTTGGTTGAAGGAAAAAAAAAATCTAGTCGACCCTGTAAACACCTTGTCGACTAACATACTCGACCGATATGTTTACGACTTAAAAGTATATACGTTATCTAATATAATATACCTATTGAAATGATTCTAAAGATTGTTTAGAGGGACGTGGTGTCCTTGGTATATAGGAAAATACTCAATTGCTTTTAAAACACGTGTTTTGTAGGACAGAGTGGGAGAGAGAAGGGAGGGAGGGAGGGAGGAAGGAAGGGAGGGAGAGAAAAGAAAAAACATTAAAAAAGAATAGCCTTGAAATAGATGAAAATATATGTATATAATTCTTTTGGACGATTTAAACGCCGATCGTGTGTTTTAAGGTTAGAGAATGATTAGTCGTACGGTTTGTTGCACTGAAATCATTTGGACCGTGAGATATTATCGATTTGATACGATCAATGATTTCGATGATTTTCAACGTGCATACATTCTATCTTTCTCTTACTCTCCTTGTTCCCATCCGTTAACTCTCTGCTTATATTCTCAAACGATGCAACAAACGACGACTTACTTGTTTTCTCTATGTTAGAGGGTGTTCCTTTGACACGTGTACCACACATTCACGGTGGACCGGTCGCACTTACACTTGCACTAATGCACGCTACCAAGGAACGACGGGAAATTGTGCGATCCACACCCAAAAATCCCGTCACGTTGAGAAAATACTGACACCTCACTAATAATATGGCCGCCGCCCGCCCGCCGATCACCACGCGATGGGGTGGGGCAATCCACGAACTACAAACATAATATATAGATAGTCAACATCATTGTAATTTTTATTTACTGTTATTTTACTTCAAAATAAAATCTTTTAGTTTTTTTTATTTTTTAAGTAATACGTTTTTTTAGGTTGTATATAAATTGTATTGTACGAAAAATAAAATTATATTATTAAAGAAAATAATATATAAATTACTTACTGTTGTTCTATTTTTTGAATATTTACAAATATGAATATATTTATTATTTTACTTAAATATTCTTAATATCGATATAAACATTTTAACCAATGGAAAATATTGCAATACATTCGTAAAAATAATAATAACTAGTATTATAATATTAATTAAACTCCATATTAAAATATATATATATGTACATATATATATATACGTATATATATACATATATATATTTATGTAACTAGTTTTTTAGTAGCTCGGAAATTTATATGCTTTATATGTTATAAATGTACTCTTCTTTTTTAATTGATTATATCGTATAAGTTGATAATAAATTTGAATTCTTTTTATATAGGTTATATTTAATTTTGCTTATCATTATATAGAAAAGGAAATAAAAAATAAAAAAAAATAAAACACACAAATGCATTTCTACGCTCCTGATCCTGAGAACTATGACTCTTGAGATTCGAAAAATCAAGGTAACATAAATATTCATTAAATTGATTCAAGTTGATCCAAACAGTAGAAAAGGGGACGCGTGTACCGTGAACTTCGTCTTCTTTTATGTTGGATAGTTATTCTTCATTTCCACAAAGGGTTCTATTTCGATAGTGCCTGAGAAAAAATATTGAAAAAGAAATGTGAGTAAGATAAGTAATCGTAGAAGTGATAAATAAAAAAAAAGGGAGCAATGGATCTTTTTCGAATGGTAAATGAAATCATGACAAATTTGCCTTTCCTTTTATCCTTTGACATACACACATACACACACACATACACACACACACACACACACATATATATATATATATTCCTTAATCTAAACAAAATTGATTAGTACCGGATGACAATGACAAACATTGATAACTGTGACTAAATTCATTAGTATTATTACTTTCTTAACCTAACTTTCAAAAGAAAAAAAAAAAAAAAAAAAAAAAAAAGAAAAAAAAGAAAAAAAAAAGAAAAAACAAATCTTATATATATTAATTCCATTTGAAAATATTCATAACAATAAGAAAGAATTACTACATTTTCAAGAAAAGATATTAGAATTTGCTAACGTTAAGAAAAGATTGATATTTTCGTCATGTAATTTTTTTAAAATTAATTATTCTGACGTGTTATTGATAATCTCTTACATTTTCTTTTCACTCTTGTGTCAATCTCATTGTCCACGAATGTAACGACAGTATTAGTTTAAAGAAAACGAACGAAAAAAAAAGTATAAAATATATTCTAAAACGTTATTACACAACATATTTTTACAATTTTACTTGTTTAAAAATTTTAATATAGTTTAGACGTAGTAAACATCTTTGTGTCCACGAAAAATATAGACAGTTATTTTTAGAAGAACACATGCTTCTCATAAATCCTATGCCTCGCACACAGTATTGATGATTTCAATAAATATGAAAAAAAGACAAAAAAACATGGTTAGTCAATCTGTTTAAATACCTTCTCCAATTCTTTACTTTCATCTTTACTTATCTTTCTCATTGTATCGTCTAAAATATATGGTATGCATTTTATTCATAATTTTTTCTTTTAATCTTATGCTTATTTATGCTACAATATAAAATGCTTTTATATATATATGCATATATATATATGAATTAATTTTGATTAAATATAATCTATTCAATTTAGATATAAAAGTTCGCTATTAATTTATTAATTATATGCAATTAGATAAATGTTTAGTTTCAAATACAATGATATTTATTAAAGTTATTATATTATAAATTTTTTATATGTTTTAACTATTATCAAACTATATGTTGAAATTATTTAACCTATGCAATTATTAACATACTTATTAAAATTATAGGCAAGTTGGTCAAAGAAACCTCGATTGGGTACTGATTTAGCATTGGGTTGTTCCCTGATTGCATTACACAAAAATATGTTTTGTTGGGGAAGTTCTATTCATGGGGAATTAGGATTAGGTGGTATTGAAGATGAACATATTCTTATTCCTCGTGAAGTGGATTTTCAGAAATCTACAGAAGTTACATACAGTAAGATTTTCATTTCTATTTATTAGAGTATTAGCACTTTGTTGATTTATTATAATAGTTTTACATATAATCATTAAAGAGAATATGTGTTTAATGATGTATATATTCTTTTTTTTTTTCAGTTGCATGTGGTGAAAGTCATACTGTAGTTATAACGCGAGGTGGAGAATTATATTCTTGTGGAAATAATGACTTTGGGCAATTAGGACATGATAAAGGAAGAAAAAGGTTACGTGAGTATTTTTAATTAATATATTGATCTTATTTAAAATTATTCTCAAGTTTCAAAAATAAAATCTAAGAGATATAATTAAAGCTAATATTAATGTTTTATATGCAGGCTTGATATCAGGATTAGAAGCATTTGTATTTAAAAAGGCAGCATGTGGAGCATGTCACACGGTAGCAGTTAATGAATGGGGACAATTATTTAGCTGGGGATGTAACTCTGAAGGTCAATTAGGTACTGTATCATTGTAAAAATATATTATTTGACATTTAGTTATAATAATGAAATATCAAAAAAATTCTGACAACTATTATATTTTCCAGGATTAAATATAATGAACCCTACTGAAAATATACCACGTATGATAAAAACATTAGGAACAAATGTAATTGTACAAGTAGCTTGTGGAATAAAACACGTACTTGCGCTTACAAATAATGGAGAAATCTATGCTTGGGGTTCAAATTTTGAAGGGCAATTAGGCTTAGGTTCTGATGTAATTAAGGAGTTAAAACCCAAACTTATTAGCAGCTTAATTTCTTTACCTATTGCATTTATTGCATGTGGTGGTTATCATAGCATAGCTATAACTAAGTCAGGTAATGTTTAATATGATATTTAAAAAATTACTGATATAATATTAAAAAAATAATATTAATAATTTTTTTCTCTTTTTTTTTTTTTTTTTTTTTTTTTTAGGTGCCGTATTTGGCTGGGGGAAAAATTTATTTGGACAATTGGGACTAAATGATACACAAAGTAGACACCTTCCTTGCCAATTAAGAACTTTGCGAAATGCCAAAGTATGTTATGTGGCATGTGGAGAAGAATTTTCTGTGTTTTTAACAATGGTAAAATGAAATAACTGAAAAGATTATATTTAACTATTATTCTTCATACTTATCTTTATAGGATGGTGGTGTATTTACTTGTGGTGCAGGAATGTATGGTCAATTGGGACATGGAATTCATAGCAATGAGATTTTACCTCGTCAAGTTATGGAATTGATGGGCAGTACTGTTACACAAGTACATAAGCACAATAGAATTTTTTTTTTCTCGTTTTAACATATTAAACATTTTATTACATATATTTGTCTTTTGCAGGTGTCATGTGGTCGAAGACATACTTTAGCATTCGTACCTTCACATAGAAAAATTTATGCTTGGGGCTTAGGTGGTGCAGGACAATTAGGCAATCGTGTTACACAAAGTGTTACTACTCCTCAAGTTGTATTAGGACCATGGGTACCTCCTAATGGGTCAGCAATGGTCAAACTCGACACACAGTTGAGTCCCTATATTACACAGTCCCTAGATTGCATCGTTAAACATATATTTAGTGGAGGAGATCATTGTTTTGCCACTGTTATTCCAAGAGAAGTAAATTTATGCATTATAATGATATATATATATATATATATATATATATATATATATATATTTATATCTATATACATATATATGTATGTATATATGTATGTAATAGTATTATATATGTATATGTGTATGTATGTATATGTATTATTATATTTTATTATTAATGTTAATTTAAAATTTTATTATTAAAATTATATTATATTGTTCAATCGTTATATAGGAAAGTATGGAATCAGATGACTGTAGAGTAATAGACTCTACTTCTCAAATACTTAATATATCTGAAGAACAATTGGCAGCTTGTCAAAGAGTACCAAAAGGATCTTCTGTTGATCATGAACTTATGATGTAAGTAAAATCATCTTTCTAATAATTAAAAGTATTATAAATATATATTTCATATTTTAGGTATTTAGAAACTGTTTTTAAGAGTCAATCTTGTATAAATGGATCGTTTTTATTTAAAAATGATGCTCATTATGGTTGTTCAAGTAAAAACCATGGAGTGGATTTGGATATAGCAATTAAATCCTTTGGAATAATATCAGAATCGTGTAATGATACAATTCAGGAACTCGTATGTATTTTGAAAGATTTATTTATGCATTGAATATTGAATGTCTTTATTAATAATTATATAACATTATTTTAGATTTTTAATAGCATAACAGATAGCCTTATACCATCTTTCTCATCCTCTCCACCAGACATAGAATCATTAAGAGTATATTTAACAGTGCCTTTGTATCATGGTTTTGCAAATCCTTTAAATTGGAATGCTTTACATCAACCATTTTGCAAAGCTGTTATAAGCTTAAAATCAGAAGCTCTTAAAGTAGTAAGCTCATGGTGGAGTAAAGCTCCATCTTATTATTTTGAAAGGCTTGTTCGTACTCACAAAAGTGTTGTTTTACATATTATAAAGCAATCCAAACATGACAAGGTAATAATACAAGGTTTATTAAAATTATAAATTAGTATAATGAATTGCACTTTATTTTTACAGAATGTGTCGTGGAATGTATTGAGCAAACACGTTTTAGAATTTTTAAGATTATTAAATAAATTGAATCATACTGCTGAAGATGAAATTAGGGTGTCTTACTCCACGTTTCATTTGCCAGAATTAATAGAACATGTAGACATTAAAGCTGATTATTTTAAATGGCTGACGGAAAAAGACAATTATTCGGTATAATAATTAAAATATGAATTTAGATATAAAAATTAACTAGAGTTTATTTATTTTTTCTGTTAAAACTTTTTATTTTTTATTTGCAGAATAACAGAATGTATTTCTGTAATTATCCTTTTCTTTTTGATGCGCAAGCTAAAACCATATTATTGGAAACAGATCAAGCAATACAGGTATTATTTTACTACATAGTTAAATGGTTAATCTTTGATGTTTCCTAAAAAATGTAGCGTTTAATTAACTTTTCTATATATTCATTTTGATTTAATAATAGATGCAATCAGCAATGAATGAAGCTGCAACTCGTGCTATCACACAAATGCTTTTTCATCCATATCCCGCTAATAGCATGGATGCTAGACTCCATAATCAATTTGTCACTTTGAATGTTTCACGAGAAAATATTGTACAAGATACTTTACTAGAATTATCTCATTATGATTCCAGCGATTTAAAGAAACCGCTAAGAGTAAGCATTTTATTATGTATTTATATATGTTTTATTTTTATCTTTAACTATATTTATATAATATATACGTATGTATTATTTATACACAGGTAAAATTTCACGGAGAAGAAGCAGAAGATGCAGGAGGAGTTAAAAAAGAATTTTTTATGCTTCTTTTAAAAGAAATACTAGATCCAAAATATGGAATGTTTAGGGAATATGAAGAAACTAGAACTATTTGGTTTAGTCAAGATTCATTTGAAGATGAAGTTATGTATTCCTTAATTGGTTTGCTATGTGGACTTGTTATTTATAATTTTATAATAATTGATTTACCCTTCCCATTGGCTTTATATAAAAAATTATTACATGAACCAGTAGGATTGATCGACATTAAAGAAATGTCTCCAGCAGTTGCTAAGTATGTTCTTAATCTATTATACCTTTATTAAATGAAAGTGAAAAAGTTAATTAAATATTATTAATGCGATGAAAATTTTTTTTCATTGCAGAAGTTTACAAAGTATACTTGATTATGAGAATCCAGATTTTGAAGAGATATTCTGTTTAAATTTTGAAATAGTCAGAGATGCTTTCGGTGAGAGAAAAACGTATGAATTAATACCAGATGGTGTAAAAGTTCCTGTTACATTAAAAAATAAGTTAGTCATTATTAAAATTGATTTAAAAAAAAAAAGAAAAAAAAAATTATACCATTATATTAAAATATTTTATTTTTCCAGAAAACAATTTGTCGATTTGTATGTAGATTATATTCTCAACAAATCAGTGGAATCCCATTATCAGGCATTCCATACAGGCTTTCACAAAGTATGTGGCGGAAGAGTATTAGAACTTTTCCATAGTCATGAATTAATGGCAGTGGTTGTTGGAAATGAAAATTATGATTGGGAAGAGTTACAAAGAAATGCAACGTATAAGGAAGGATATTTGGCGAATGATCCTACCATTATTTTATTTTGGCAAGTATTTCATGAGTTATCTTTGGAAGAAAAAAAGAAATTTTTACTTTTCCTAACTGGAAGTGACAGAATACCTATACAGGGTATGAAAGCAATTAAGGTAAATTATTTCAATTATTATCTTTCTCTTTTTTAAGAGAAATTTTATATTATTAATTATATTTAATATTACATATTTATATCGCAGATAATAATACAACCGATGAGTGACGAACGTATGTTGCCCGTTGCACATACATGCTTTAATGTGCTTGATCTCCCACGTTACCAAACTCGCGAAAGATTACGCTATAAATTATTACAAGCTATTCAACAAACTCAAGGCTTTTCGCTGGTGTGAACACATAAAAGATTATTTTTGTATTGTAATATATTATTATATTTTTTGCAAATTCTATTACAAATTTTTTTTCTTTTTTTTTTCTTTTTTTTTATTTATTTTTTTTTTTTTTTTTTCTGTAAAATAGAAAATCACTATGATGATGTAATTCTTCATTGATGTAAGTGCATGTTCAATTGACAATTGTCATTTGTTCATGCATCGAATTAAAACAGATAGTTTAATTGCGTCTTGTTACATACTTGTTTTATGATTCATACTATATATCCATTGAAATATTTCAATAATATATCACGATATTTGAAAGATTTCAATTCAATATTTGGTATTATCTAGTCATATTATAATAACAATTTATCTCTTATCATTCGCTTTACAAAAATAAGATATATTCAAATTAATATTCCAATAATAATTAATAAACCAAACAGAGAAAGGATAAACATATATTAGAGAAAGAAATGTTTAGAATTTGTTCATTTAATAGAATTATTATAAATTGCATAGGAGAAAAGTTATAACTCAGGGAGTATTTATTATTATAATGAAAGAACAATTTTTTATATGTCATGTTTTAGAATGCTTCATGACATTTAGTCATGATTTATAAAAGGATTTTAAAGATATGTATTATAATAGAAGAAAAGAATTTTGCTAAAAAAATAACTACGCTTTTAACTAGAGAACATGTTTTATATTTTTAACGAGTTTGAAAAAAAAAAAGTTTTATTTCATGAAGACAAATATACATACACACACACAGAGACACACATACACACACAAAAAAATAGAGAAACTTGAATGAAATGTGTGTACACTGTCTGTTTGAAAAAGTCGTATTTATTCATTTATAATAAATTTAAGGGTTACTGAATTATCTCTGTTATTGATAAAAAGAAACGTGTGTGATTTAATTTTTTTTATCGCGCTACGTAATAATAATAAAGATCCAATTTTATCTGAGACTCGCGTGAAGACACATATGTGCGTGTTAAAAAAAAAAGGGTGAAATTTGTAAAGATCATTTTATTTATCTCTCCACAACAATAAATTACATAATTACAAACGTATCGTTAGTTATTCATAGACACGTTAGTGCCAAATTTTATTATAAAAGGAGATACGTTTTATAGAAAAAAAAAATAAAAAAAAAAAATAAAAATAAAAAAAAAAAAAAAAAGAAAACAAAAAAAAACAAGAAAAAACAAAAAAGAAAAAAAAACTATTATGCGACATTAAATTATGCTTTAGTGCGTTAATGTGTTTTCTTCGATTCCATAATATAATTAATTATATAGCATTCGAATATCTCGTTCGTCTATTGATATTATTCTATATATTAATTCGATATCGTTTGATCGTTTAAATATTCTTTGTTTATTTCTAGCATTATTTGGGCATTCAATTTTCGCATATCATTTTGCTATGAACTTTTTCATTTAAAAACGTGTATATATATATATGTCATGATCTCTAAAAGTGTCAACACGAAAGAAAAAGAAACGTAGAAAGCATACTTGTGCATAAATTTGTTTCATAATTTTTTTTTAACAAAATGTTTATGCGACTAAAGAAAAAAAAAAAAAAAAAAAAAAAGAAAAAGAAGAAAGAAAAAAGAAAGATAGAATGATGTAAAATTATGATAATTTACGGGTCGGTCAGTCTCTGTAAATAGATACATACATACATATATACATATACATATACATATACATATACATATACATATACATATACATATACATATACATATATATATATGTGTATGTATATATATATATATATTCTCGACACAGGAAATCTGTACAACGAGCTTGCCAAGACCTATATGAAAAGAGATGAGTAATATATTAAAATTATGTTAAATAAAATAATTCATCAATAAAGAGTCAGTCATATCATTTCTCTCGATGAATCTAATTTTGAAAAGAAAAAAAGGAAAAAAAAAAAGACAAAAAAAGAACCTGAGAAACTTCATTTCAAGTAATTCGTCGATTGGCATTATCAGAATTTGCGCAGATATCCTAAAAAAAATCTATATAATATTAAGGCGAAAATATAATGCGAATATATTATAGAATGCCTCTGCTAATGTTGATAAGATGGAGTAAAGTATTGAGTTCCTGGTGGAGCTCTGTAACCTGGATAGCTATTGTTAAGAGCATGTTGAGCAAAAAATCCGCTGTAATCCTTGTTAACTCGGCGTGGCCTGAATGCAGGTCCTTTAGCCAATTCCATCCTGGCTCTATTCTCAGCTTCCGTTTGTGCTTTTACGGAAGGTGGTGGCCATTTGAGATCTCCTCTCATGTTACCACTGATTGGAGCTTTCGTTGCAGCAGGTTGTGCTTGGTACACCGGTGCTGGTGCCTACAAAATTAATATGTACACACACATACATACTCACACACATATATATATATATATATATTTCTATATTTTTTTTATACATTTCATTCTAATATATATGATAGAAAGTTCTGAGCAATTGTTCCTCTCCTAAATATGATTTCATTATTAAGTAGTATGTACCTATATAAATGTATATAAAATAAATAAATAAATAAATAAATAATATCACTAGAGATTACATATATACACATACGTCTATACCTCTAAATATTACTAAATGAAATCTGTATATCAACCTGTGAGATCGGAGGCTCCGGTCTAAGAACAATAGTAGACGGTGGTGCTTCGTAAGATGCAGGACCGTAGGATTGATACGGTTGATTCTGTTGTCTCGTTCGCTCGTTATGCTCTTGAGAATGCTGCTGAAACATAAAAATATACATCAAGAGATTACCATTAAATTACAACGAGTTTCGTCTTGTATTTCAGATCGCTTCGTTCAACTGCATTTCAGCCATTGATTATCCTTGATAGCCGTTGGAGGTTGAAATGAAAGAAGACAAATTGGAAAGCAAATGAAGATCATCTTCAGCTCCCTTAAATTTCCAAAGCACGGACGTGTCAAATAACATATGTCTCTTCTTCAAATCTTTGAATCCTTATTCTTTAAAAAGTTAACAAGTTAAAAATAATTTAAGAGACGCAAGATCAACGTCCGTACCTTGAATCACTTACCTTCCATGTAGTCTGAGCTTGCTGTTGCTGTTGTTGTTGTTGTTGTTGTTGTTGTTGTTGTTGTTGTTGTGGTTGTGGTTGATTGGACCAAGTTTGAAGAGGATGTTGTTGTAGAATAGGTGAAGTAGCAGGTGGTGTAACAGGTGCCCAACCTTTAGGTGCAAATGGTTGTTGAAAATGCGATGGTTGTCGCAGAAGTGTTCCACTTGGACTGATCGATGGCGACGGAGATGATGGAAGGACACTCTGAGTCGATGAACGAGCTATCGTTGACGGTGGTTGGGGTGATGGACCTGATGAAGGACTGCTCTGGTACGAGGGAACCTCACCGATACCACGGGTCTTTTTAAGGGAAAATAAACATATGGTCGTTTGCTACTAAACGTGCACATTCGATTGTCCTCCAACAATTCAATTTCTTTAAAACGTGACACGATTTTTAATCATTTTTTAACAATTGAACGTGCAATATTCTAACTCGACAATTTAATCCGATACGTGATATATATTAACAGGCTTCACAACATCACAATACATATATATATGTATGTATATATAACGTGCACGGAAATTTACGGTGTTTAATTTACATGTAAAAAAAAAAAAAAAAAAAAGAAAAAAAAGAAAGAAAGAAAAAAATAAAAAGGACATCATTGGAATGGAACATACAAGGAAACACAATTATGTTAAAAGGCTGCCATTACAAGTTCCGTACGTACCAAATGACTGGACTATACTATGAAAGACATTGAGCATCATGTAACAACATCAACGAATATCTTATTAAACATATCATTATCATGTTAATTGTGGAATTTACCTTCGCTTGTACAGGTCCTTGTTCAACGAAGTCAAGATCTTGATCTTCAGGAGGTGGTGGCCAAGCAACACGTTTCAAATCTGAAACAAAATAAAATTATAAGTTAAAAAATTAATAAAATATATATGTTATGTATGTATATATATATGATACTTAATTTATAATCCTTTACAATTTTCTAATAAATTCTAAATCATTACGAAAGAGATTATATGATCAAACTATCAACGAATATCTTCATCGTATTAATGTACTTGGCCGTAGTTGCTGGACGTAGCGATCGTTTCGTAGGATAGGATATTGCAAAAGATTAATAGATAAATAAAAAGAAATATAAAAATAAAAAAAAAAAAAAGAAAAAAAAAATAATAATAATAAAAAAAAAGAAATCGATTGCGTCAACATCGTGGGATTAATATTCATTATGTTGATTCCTGTTGCTCTAGCCAAGTTTATATTTATGCGATTATTATCTTTAAATTTTCATGATTCCTATGTGACCTCGTTGTATTCTTAGTTTCTTCAAAACTCGAAGGCCGAATACATGTATTTTGGAACGATGAAATTTTCTTAAAAAATTTCGTTTGAGTCAAAACTTAATGAGTCAAAAAAAGAATATATATATATTCTTCATATATATATATATATATTGAAAATTGAAATAGAAAAAGAGATCATCTCATGTTCAAAAATGTAACATTAACTAAAGCGCATGCACGATGTTTTCAATTACAAACTTACTATTATATTATTATTATATTTGTGATTATATGTACACTAGAAAATATCTTCCAAAAAAAAAATAAAAATCATGGAAAATATAATTTCAATTCACTGAGCACAAAATTGTTGTCACTATTGTCACAGGTTACACAAACATATTCTTCCAAATTTGATTCGACCATACGAATATCATCTCGTCAATCCAAACGATATGAAACATTGAAAATACAATAATTATTATTATTATTATTATTATTATAATTATTATTATTATTATTATTATTATTATTATTGTTATTATTATAGATTTATTTACGATGTGATATTAATCACAACGTACCCTGTATCTTTCGCACACAACTTTTGGAATACTCAGATGTATTAGATCGACGGACACGACTTTGCCAAAACAAAAACTGGCCAACTACTAACGCTAAACGAACATTTCTTCTACCTTTCATGATTGCCGCAATGACCTGGCCACCGATTTTAGAGTTTCCTTGGTTATTGGCCAAAGAGTGGGGGGTACTAGGCAACTAGCTACTGATTATGCGCCTATTTCGATTGGTTGATTTTCAAAATTTTCACATTATCGATAATTTACCACCTTTCCAACTTTCTTTTCCCTGTTGCTTGTCTATGCTATTTTGCTAACATACATTTTTTTTTTCTTTTTGGGAATCTTCTCCCAAAATTTTATCGTAATATTAATATTATATGTATAATATCTTTAGATCACAATTATTCGTGCAGAAATAATTATTAATAATGGAATGGCAATTAATTTTTATGATTACCTGCAATTAGAAAAAATTACATTCGCTTCTAATATTATTAATGGCAGAAGCCTTTTTGATAATAGATCACAATGATCTTTTGAAGTTAGAAGAGCATCGCAAAAGCTCATGTCTTTGGATTGTGTTAGGAGCCTCTTGATCAAAATTAGTGGGTACTAAAATCCTCCGTGTACTTTTTTTCTCGTGGAATTGGTAGATCGGTATATTCCTTGCGTGTCAGTGATCTTGTTAGTCTCCTGCGACGATCAGTATAAGTTCCGTTTCTTGCGATCTGGGCAAAAGCAGCAAGCGTAAGTAAAACATAAAATTAGCTCGCTATAATTTAAGCATATAGTGATATAAACATAAATTATGAAGTTAGGTGAGACTAAATTTCAATAGGACGTGTATGTATGTAAAAAAAAAAAAATTCTAGTCTGAATGATAACACATTTACAGATAATTAAATGCTGTTTGAATAATTAAATAAAATATAAATGATTAATTCGAAAATTCTGCGATCATTAGAACATCTTTGTAATTATCGATATATATATAGTTATACTTTGTCATGCACTCGACACATGCAAGGTCAAAGTTTTATCTATTAAAATTTGTCCTTAGATATTAGAATGACCCTATATTAAAAAGTTTTTATGTCTTAGAGATATCTATCTGCTAATTTGGCAAAATGAATCTTGGTATAGTTGCCAGACACGTGGTATATAGCGGAATATCAAGTATAAAGCGAATGAATCAAAGATGCATCGCAGACATTATAGAATGGTGTGTCTCGGAGATGTTAATAACACCGCATTAAATTAGCACATACGGACATTTGCCTACTATTAATTATATATATATATATATCACAACGATATGTGCCATTAAGTTTAAACGATATGCTATATAGTCTTACTCAGCAGGACGAACGAAATAATGATAGATGCAAGAATTAATGAAACTCACTTGGTTGACCACCTCGTTGTCTTGCTTCCTCCTCTTCGAGCATACGTAGAACAGCGCTGTTTTGTAAATTTGCCGGCTTGGCCAGTTGATTGAAGTCGATCCTAAAAAAAGAAAAAGAAAAAAGAAAAAAAAAAAACAAAGCTCCTGTAAACATCTACTATTTTGTTGATACAATAAAATGACAATTATTACGGGAAAAATGAACTACTACTTAACAAATACTGATTATAGCAAATATAATTGATTATATGAAATATTAATAAAACCTGACAATAGACTTTTGATGATATTATAATTAATAAAACGGGTTAATGATCTGACAAGTTAATGATATAACAATATTTAATCAAAATGATGAATAATAAATTGTTCCAAAGAAAATGATGAATTTAAATAATAAGAAAACGAAAGTAATCGAACCTTCTTTGAGCGATCATATTTAAAAAAGAAACGAAGTAAGCGCGATTGAAGAAAAAAAGGGGTGTATCGGAAAAATCACGAGAGACTGCGGTCAACCGTATAGCCAGGGGCCATCAAACGCGAAACTAAGTCAAGTACGATGTTCGCGGGCTTTGCGCAACGACTAGCCTCCGAGTCCGCGTTTATTTCTAACCGGTGTGATTCGGCCCTCTGAAAATAACGGGGGGCTCTCGCCAATGACGACGTCGAAGACGACGACGACGAAGACGAAGACGAAGACGGCGGTAGCAGCGGCAGCAGCAGCAGCAACAGCAATCTCCTGTTTTCTTGGATGATTCATCTCGACTCGTATAAGACACTTATGTGAGACACTACCTTCTAAATCGACGTCACTCGTCGATACTTTATAGCCGAGGTTAGAAAGATGTATGTGTGTGTATATGTATATATATATACATATATATATATAGATATACGTAAAACTGACGTAAGGTGGTTGACGTACGTTTATCAATCGGTCAATCAACTTAATCTTTTTTCTTTCTTTTTTTATTTTTATTTTATTATTTTTTTTTTCTCTTTATCTACCACCATTCAAATCCTTATCATATCAAAAAAATTAGAACGACAATTATAAAATAGAATCACTCGAATAGAAGTGCTGAGATAAGGTCATTAGAAGACTTAGAATTTTTTAAGAACTTCTAAGATGATATAAGGATTTAGGTACTCGCTTCTCTGAGAACAATTAAGAAAAAAAAAAAATTAATCTGATTCAAGTTAGAGTACAAAGAGAAACTTATCAAGTGAAACTTATCATTAACGTGATTGAGAGAAAAGGAACGATTACGTTATTCTTGGGATGAAAATTCTTTCTCTCTCTCTCTCTCTCTCTTTCTCTCTCTCTCTCTCTCTCTCTCTCTCTCTCTCTCTCTCTCTCTCTCTCTCTGCATTCTTCCGTAGGTCGTGTGCGTGATATTTTAAGTACGAATGTCATTACCCGACTGCTCCATTAGCCAGAACCTGAGTTTGCCTCTCCAAAGTCTCCTGTATAGCTTGCGGTGAATACAAGTTGATAGGAGAGTTGAATTGCTTGTTCACGTATTTCACTTTCTGCCCAGACATATTTTTCTTATCTTTTTCCACTTTCTTCTGACTACAAAAAGAGAGAGAGAGAAAGAGAGAGAGAAAAAAAACATTCATATTAATATCTTCAAAAAAAGAAAATGTATAATTCTTAAGATAAATTCGTTCATCTTGTTCTACTTTCGATGTTGACTCGTCTTCCTCTTACATTTTATATTTAAAACCCACCACCGATAAAAATCAGTAACTCTTACCTCTGAAAATATAAAACGGTCGAGATGATTCAACTATTTCACTTAACACGATTACTAATCGTCAGGCACAAGTGATACGACACCGAAAATTCTACTGGCGAATCACCTACGTGTGATCATTACTTCAAGATTGTCCGCCACAATGTTTAGACATTTGATCGCAAATGCAACGATCGCATATATTGCAAAGTGTTCCCATGTTCCCAAAGTTCGTGCCAAGAAATTTACGTAGAACGAGAAAGAAAGAGAGAGAGAGAGGATGGGGGAGGGATGTCGAAAAAACAAGAAAGAACGTACATATATGATCGTAACTTCGGTTCAGTCTATTGAAAACGATATCTGAATGGTTCTTATATCCAGTTAGAAATATTTCCTAAGAGTTCACTGACATTGTCTTTTAACTTTGAAAATAGGAGTAAGCTGTTCATCGTTTAAGTTACAATGAGTATTCTCAGATGTCAAAAATGACATTGACGAGAGAAACAACGTTTAGACGATCTTCGTCAAATTTACCCAAACTTTTCAATAAATATTATATTTCATAGTATATATTCTAATCATGAATGAATGAAACTAAATGACAAAAGTGAAACTAGTTTCATGGAGTAAAATCCTTTAAAGAGCTAACGTATACATTCATGTAATTCAGATTAAGCTTAGAAAGAAGAAGAAGAAGAAGAAGAAAAATCAAGAACTCTAGAGATGAAGGAATTTATTCAGAAAGTTAAAATTTCTTACTGAAGTATCTTGATGCCGGGGGTAGCCACCGTTGGCCTACCATAGTTATTTTTGCTACGAAATTCCTCCGAATATATCTACATCGTCCGCAAAATCTCGTACACGTCTCTCCCTCTTTTCCCTGTTAAACGAAGATACATCAGTTTTGGTGGATATCATATGTATAGGATCGTGTTGCGTTACGATATAATCAGAAATGTTTTACGAAGGCGAACGTGTAACACATCGAAGGTGAAATAGCGATCAAGCCAAAAATCTTTCGAAAGATCGAAGACAATTAGTATGAGCATTAGGAACACTCGGCGACAACTGCTAACGTGAAATTTCGATATCCGTTTCCTTTACATAACTCATTTCTATTTCCACCAGCTTCCACTTGGTATTTGGGCGAGCTCTTTGGATTGAAGCAGAGAGCTCTTCTTTGAAATCTGATTCCTCACATCGGAAAATTCGTGCCAGACGAGGAGAAAGAAGAAGAAAAAAGAAAAACGAAACAAAAAAAGAAAGAAACAGAAAAAGAAAAAAGAAACGAGAACTTTCACATGTGAAAATTACCAATGATAAGTTTCTCAGAAAGAGATCCTATTTTCTTTTCTTTCTTTTTTTTTTTTTTTTTTTTTTTTTTTTTTTTACTAAAATTTTCTTAACGCGCATCTACTATTTTTTCTTAATGCGCCACTTTGATTCTTGTATTTTCTCTCATATTTTCCTTTGTGCAATCCACACTGATCGGATGCCAAATATTCGACATCGAGATATCCAAGATCCGAGATTGTTTACACGCTCTTCTTCTTCGTACCGATATTATAGATCGACCGTACTATTTTGGTGTGTCTGCATTACGATACAAGATACATATATGCGATACTCCAATATAGTTAAGAAGCTACTAATATTACCAAGAAAAATCGATGATTGCAATGTAACGAAAGTAATAAGGGGAAAAAAAATGATTATGTATATATATATATATATAATTATTTTTTTTTATATAATTATAAAAAAAAAAAAAAAAAAAAAAGAAAAAAGGAAGAAAGAAAGAAAAAAAAGTAAACAAATTCTAAAATATGATTGAAGAATTCCTTAAGGAAAGAATACAATGCGGAAGAGACTTTTCCTCTCAACTTTCTCTTCTTCCTCGAACTCTCCATTGCTTTTCCACGGATCTCCGCTTCTCCTTTATCTTCAAAGATTATATACAAGACCAAAGTATAAAAGAGATACAAAAATAACATGAGTAAAATTAGAAATCTAAGAATGACTATAATATATCAAGATTATACCAAGATATATCTCGTCGTATAATAAAATGATAAATATAAACGTTAAACGTTTATTTTTATATAAACATATAAATTTTTTTTTCTTTTTTTTTTTTATTGCCTCTGAAAACATATAATAATGCACGATGTCGTACGGACAAGTTAAGAAGAAAAAAAAGAGGATAAAAAAAAAAAAGAAAAAAGAAGAAGAAGAAGACGATCAACCGCAAGAGAATTATATTTCCGTTTCCGGTATAAACAAAAGTGGAAACGGCGTTGAGTAAAATGTAAACGTAAAGAGAGAAAGAAAGAGAGCTTTCATTTCTTGGAAGCTTTTAAACCTACCTTCGTGTTGAAAAGGTGAAACACGCGTTCTTCGTCTATCGAAACACACTGGACTCGTAAAAGCAAAAGCATGCGAGAGTACCAGCGGAGTGATGACTATCTCTCCCTCTTCCTCTTTCTCTCTCTTTCTCATTCTCATATCCACAGGACGAAGTTATTTTCGAATCCCCTCGCACCTCCATCCATCGTTTCCAACCACTTTCCTGGCAAACGCAAGAAAGTCATTTGCGTTTTCTAGAAGCTTTTCTCACGTTAAGCTTCCCGCTCATTTTTCATTTTACCTCCCGGCAAAATGGCGCTATTATGGCGGGTTCTTTTACTACTGGATAACCTGGAAATACGATTACTCTTTTACGAACATAAAGATTTATGTGATATTCTCTAAATCAATCGTTTCCTTCGATATACATATGTATCAAGAATTAGAAAATAAACGTAATATAATTTATATGCGAATACGGCTACAGCTTACTTTTAAAACAAAATAAACTAAAGTCATTTATATTCTTACGTTCATCCGATAACAGATCTCTTCAAAGTTATTTATTTTACCTGAAGGAAAATACTATTGTAAAATGAGTAATTATAATATAACTTTACGACAAATCTACATATTCCTAAAATAAAATCCTTATATATAATTATTAAAATGAAAAATATTCTCTATTTTAAAACGAAATACATTCGATATGCGAGGTATATGCTATAACTTTTTCTAGTAACGAACAAGATGGATGCTGTGTCCACCTAGCGTTGAAAAAGAAAACTATATATATCGAGTATCTAAAAATATTGGCGCGTTATTCAATTTCTAATTTCCATCGTCAGATGGCGATATTATTTGTTGTCTACGTTTACAAAATTATCTTGAAAGCTGACAAAGCATATTCAATTATCTTTTCTACATTTTTATCATAACCAAAAAAAAAAAAAAAAGAATTCTTGTTTAATATTTTCTTTTTAAAATATACTTATTTTTTTTCTATTTTTGTTTTGTTATAATAATGATCGTTTAAAAGAAAAATTAAACTTGTCGATTATTACATTGTATCCCACATACTGTCGGTAATGTAATACACTAATAATATAGACTCAAACATACAGGAACGTAACAAAATATTGACACGAAAGAGATCCTAATAGTAAATCAATAATTAACATCTTACTGTATTATATTAAGTGTTTAAATATATATATATATATATACATATATATATATAACTCGTCTAGACTCTGTATATATAAGAAACTTGTTGCAAGTTAGGTTAAGTTCTAAGAAAAATGTCGATACTTCATTTTATGCGAGTTTGCCTTTGCGAATAATCGATCCTATAGAAATTATATTAATATTTCGTCGCAAGTATTATATTCTTTACGATATATACGCATACATTTATATGATAAGTCTTAATTGTCTTATTAATTCGAAAAATAAATTGTGGTATTTATAAAAGAAATTATTCTTACCGAAAGAGTAACGAACGTGAACACCGATTTCCTACGTCATCATATTCCAAAAGTCGTACTTTCGATAATCGAACGGCGCCTGATATCACGTTGTACCATATAACTGCGAATTACGGCTATATCGACGATCAGGACACGAATACGCTGACACAGCTTCGTTCATTTACGAACCCGTCGATATTATTCCATATCGTAGAAATGCGCTCTTCTATGCGCTTATCCCATAATCGTTTAGTTCCTAACGAAATACTGAAAAATCTTCCTCGAAGGTATATATACTCCTTTCTCTGTTCAACTTTTGTACGTATTTTCTGTTTCTTCAATTTTTTTTTCTTAATTCCTTTTCTATTGCTAATCTAAGAAATAAGGAGGAGTCGAGTTGGATCTTGTCAAGGAAGTATGGGCTATACACTGACCGTTGAAAATTCTTTCACGCTATGAAAGAATAAGATAAAAAAAAAAAAGAGAAAGAAATAAAGACAATAAAAAAGAAAAGAGAGATAGTAAGAGAAAAGGTAATATGTTTCCCGCCGTTGAGAAGAACGTAAGGGATCAATAAAAGCTACCGCCCTTACCGACTCGCGATTCAGCTTCGCTCTCAAAATGGATTCCTACGTCTGACTCTCCCTCTCTTTTCGACCAGTTAACTCGTCTATTCATTTCTTCGTCATACTTTTAAAAACGACAATATACCATCCTTTTCTAATGTAGTTATAGAAATGGCGACAGTGTCGGAAGACGAGCGATCGCAGCGCTATCGAAACGCCCATTGGTCGAGAAAGCTTCTCGACGCCGCAGCCATTATAGATCCCGTTGTGAGTGACTGAGTCTTTTTGATAGCTCCTCTTATTTTCCGGGAAAAGTACGCTTCCTAAGCGACGCCGACATCTGAGAAGCTTTCATAAAGTTAAATCTCATTGGAAATAATGAAAACGTATAGTAGAAAAAAGGGCGATGGCCCTAGCAACGTAATTATTCACGTGAACGAGTTGTGCCGACTGTGCTTGGCAAAGGAAGAAGAGATGGTGCCGATTTTCGACGACGAGACCATACCGTTGCCTCTTAGAATCA
The DNA here is from genome assembly GCF_050613455.1 of Vespa mandarinia. NCBI lineage: Eukaryota > Metazoa > Arthropoda > Insecta > Hymenoptera > Vespidae > Vespa > Vespa mandarinia. The sequence continues at coordinate 2,306,688 of NC_140828.1, read as the reverse complement.
TGGCATGCGTCAATTTGGAAGTGAGTAGCGTCCATTTATTGGCGCGCGATAGAATAACAAACAAAATCGATGACGTTTAGGTTTTTCTTTTTTCCTTTTTTCTTTTTTTTTTTTTTTTTTTCCCCTTTACATTATTCACGAAACGTTTTACATATGAAATTATTTTACGAAAAATAGGAATCTATTTTATCTTTTCGCTTGATTATTTCTATTCTATATCTATCTCCTCCCTCTCTTTCTCTCTCTCCCTCTCTTTCTCTCTCTCTCTCTTTCTTTCTCTTTCTTTTACAATTTCACATCTTCTCTTTTCTTCTCCAATCCACGTCTGTAATTCATAGGCGCGTCGCAGCTCTCTGTATGTGTCGACGTACATACGCCTTTAAGAACTACCAGCTTTACCGAGTTATCGACTTCGTACTCGAGATATCTTGTTCCTTCGTTTACAGGGATCTAGAACGAGAGAGCGCACTTCTCTGCGAGATGTAATAAGACGTTTTACCTTTCGGATTTATAGAAATCTGTAACGTTCAATCCTCAACATTTACCTCTATTCAATTCGATTATAATATAGAGCCGATAATAACGTTCGAAAGCATGACAATGAGTGTGTAACAGAAACGTTGGTGTTCGATGTAAAAATATTCCTATTGGTTATATAATTTTTCATAATACTTTTATTCAAATAGATCTATTTGAATCTTTTTTTATCCCTTTAAGATTTTTTTTTTTCAATGATAAAATCATTAATACATTGAAACGTCGGTTTAGATTATTTTAAACTGATTTACATTTAGAAAAATAAAAATAAAAATTAAAAACTATGCTTTGTTTTTATGTATTTTGAATTTATTATATATACCATAAGAATATAATTACTGTAAATATAATGTATTATTGTATGTAATAGAAGAATAAAAGAAATGATATAATGCCATTTAGGTTTATGAGGAAGATGGTTTACCAAATAAAATTTGTCATCCGTGCAAGTACCAATTGGAAAAATCTTATCAATTTAAAAAAAAATGCGAAGCCGCTGATGTTAAGCTTAGGAAACACATGAAATTAATACGTCAGTTAACTGGTCAAGATGAAGAAACGGACAATCAAGAGAATAATACGGATGAATTGAAGGAAGCGTCTGGTAGTGGGAAATCTAAACAAGTTAAACAATTATTAGCTGATTTAGTGTCAACTAAAGGAACCGGAGGTCAAGCTGATGGAGATCCTATAGAAGTTACGGAAGAAGAATTAGTTGGTGGATATATTTTAGGTGTGTAATAATTAACATTGAAAATTATTAGCTAGATAATTTCAATATATCAAGTATAATCGATTTTTTTTTGTTTCTAATTTTTAGGTATGAATTCAGAAAATCCAGAAATGGAAGAACCTATGTCTGAAGATCCAGAAAGTATTACATTAGTACCAGCTGAAGAAAGAACAGCAAAAGCCCGATGTACGATACGTACAACAAGAATTAAACAAGAACAAGAATCTGAAGATGAAGCTGAAGAAGTACAAAGAGCTATTGCAAATGCAGATCATAAAAATGTTTACATGATGGAGTTGACTAGTAATAGTTCTGGCCAAGGAGAATCATTGAAATTACAACCAATGGGTGACACAATAGGTACATATATTACAAAGCTCTACTGAAATTATTGAATAATTTATATATATACATATATAGAAAAATTTAATATATGATTTTTTTTTCCATATAGTTGATGCAAGTACAGAATTAAAAGTATTTCAATGTGATAAGTGTCCAAAAGCATTTACTAGAAGAATTATGTTAAAAAGTCATCAATCAGTTCATTCTACTCAAAGAGGATATACGTGCCAAGCATGTGAAAAATGGTTCCCTACAAGATCAGCATTAATAAGGCACGAACGTACACACACTGGTTAGTTTTAATATAAGATATTGTTTTTCTGAATAATAAAAAAAAATCTAATGAATTTATTATAAACTATATATTTTTTCTTTCTTTTTTTTTCTTTTTTTTTTTTTTTTTTTTTTTTTTTTTTTTATTATTATTATTTCTAGGTGAAAAACCATTCGGTTGTAATATATGTCATCGTGCATTTGCACAGAAAGAAATATTACTACGTCATTTAATGACTCATTCTGGACAAAAACCATTCCAGTGTCAACATTGTGACAAAAGTTTTACGCAACGTGAAGCACTAAAGGTACACATGCGTCGACATCAAAAATTAGATCCAAATGATATACAACTCCATCATTGTCAACTATGTCCTAAAGCATTTTGTCATGCGTCAGGACTTAGCAGGCATTTAGTTACGCATACAGGTAGAACATATAAGTGTGTTGAATGTGACAAATCTTTTACAGATAAAAGTTCACTTTTAAGGCACAGTCGCATTCATGCACCTAAAAAGATTTAACGAATTAATATTCAACGAATAAAATTACGTTTTACTTCCAGCTGAAGAAATAAGAATTTTACTTCTTTGGGTCTAGTTGTAAATTTTTTATAAAATGAAGGGAGTATACTCTCGTACTTTTATAATTACAAATGAAAATCATGGTTGACAATGACCGTTTATTATAATATATACGTCGAATGTTATTCAATTTTAAATTATAAATTATTGTAATTTTTTATATATTAACATACAACTGACCCATAGAAACTGGATATCGTTAAAAGGTATTTTACCTTTTTTTGATTCTTATTCAACTAGCCCCTATTTGACAATTGTTTTTGTTTATTCTTTCGTTGACTCTTTAAATAAATGTATAAAAAAAAAAAAAAAAAAAAAAAAGACCACTGCGCTACACTATCTACATTTTTTGTACAAAATTATGTAGCGACTTCAAATAATGTTATTTACATTTAACATGTATTATTTATCGTTTAAAATTAAGGAAAATATAAAGTTTTCTTTTTTTTTTCCAATTATAAAGACAGGTTAAAATATTTTTTTAAGTAGACACATTTTGAAAAGAAAAATAGATTGGTCCTTTTAGTGTATATTAATAAAGACCTTATGTACTATGTACACGATTAAATATATATTCTATGTATATATACCTATAAATATACAATATATTGATGGTAAATGTTTTTTCATCTGATATAACTATCTTTCATATAAGTTTTAGAGATTATATGATGTTCGATATACATATACATATCCCAATTGACTAATTCTTAATAACTTTATTATTAAATACAAAATGAAGTTTATGTACACGATCATAGTTATTTTTACTTGCTAAAAGTTTGACAGACACAATTCTTTTTTCTTTTTTTTTTTTTTATACTGAAACTCATAGCAACATTATTAACTTTATAAAATGTAAAACTTATATACCATTCTATAATATGTAGAGACATAATCATCTACCTGTGAAATATTTTCTTTTTTTAGTTATTGTGTTTGCAAATTCAACATTTCATATATATATGATATATGGTATATATACCTTTTAATATGGTGTAATATTATTAGTAGTTCGATGGCATAGGAAACATTACTGAAACATTTTTTTCTCTACTTTATATTGCATATTTATAATTTCTATTCGTAACACATCATCCTTCTATTAAAGTGGTATATTTGAAGGCATGAGTGAACTATAAATGTTAAAACTTCATTGTGATTCAAATGCTGTGTTCAACTTTTCATAAAAGTACATAAAGTTATGATCATTGGGATACAACGGTATTTCTTGCTAGTATCATATACATTATTATAATCATTCGAAATTTTGTTTAACAAAAAGAGAAAAAAATTGTTAGCACAAGCAAACATTAAATAGACGTTCATACGAGGGCAATTTGAAAAATTCAAGGCTTATTTCTTTTTTTTTCACTTTAACAACGAAATTAATGCATTTAAGAAAAAGAAAGAAAAGAGAACGAAAAAGCTGCGAACTTTTCAAATGATCCTAATAGAAAAATTATTAAGTACACCGCAACACTATTACTTAACACGGCAATTAATAAAGAATATAGAATCGTTGCGCAATGTACATATGTGAATATAATTCTAAATGCTCGCTACGATTGTTCATATATCGTCAAGTGCGACAGAGCTCAGTATTTTCATTACTATTAAAATATCGTACAAAGTAGCCTAACTATATTTATAATATTTTCACATATATCGCACTATGAAAACACTATATATTGAATAGATAAATATATTTCATTCTAATGCCACTATATCATTATAATAGACCATGATATATTTAATCAAATGACATGAAATTAGGAGAAAAAGGATAGAAAAAAAAAAAAAAGAAAGAGAAAAAAGAACAAGAAAAAAAAAAGAAGAAAAAAGGAAGAACAAAAGCGGAAGGAAAGTTTGACCGTTTATTAAAAAAATTATTTTATTATAATTCATGTATATTATGATTATTCTTGTGCATTTTTACATTGCCAATATCGATATATACTCGATCAATATATCAATGAAACAGCAAAGTTTCTTCAATTCATTTTATATTTCTTTTTTTTTTTTTACATATTTCTGTCATTGCTTAAAATCACGATATCACTCACATATACTAAAAATTCAATAAAATTTTTCTCGCTATCGAGCTCCGTCACACAATCTCTGTTGTGCTGGATCTCTATATTTTAAATTCTGATTATTGATTGAGAGAACGATTATGAGACCATTATCTTTTTTAATAAAAATCAGATTATTTGAAAACTATTTGCTAATGTGATTCTATCTACATGATGCTACATAAAAATCACAAGATACATATGTCATAGCCAATACATATGAAAATTATATGAACAACTCATACCTAATCTAAGCATGACTGCATCCAATTATTGAGAGAATAAAAACTCCTATTCTTTTTTTCTTTTTTGTTGTTAAATACTCAGTTCTCAGTTTTCTTCATATTTTTCTTTTTCTTTCTTTTTCTTTTTTTTTTTTTTTTTTTTTATTTCCTTTTACTTTATTATATATACTAAAACTAGTTCCCGTCAAATCTTACGACATTAACGTTCGCTATTAGATTCAAGAGGAATAAAAAGGAAGAGAAAGGACTGTTCACGCCAGCGTGTCGAATTATGCACAAAATTTGTACTATGCCTGTCATATAGACACAACATATTCCACGGCGTGGTTTATCATAATTAATATAGACACCACTGTTTCCCCGTTTTATACTATTGAATTTAACAAAAGGAACCAATAGATAAGCGGCGGATGTAGTGCGGAGAGATCTGAAAATCTCGAATTAACTTTGACGAGATAAAAGATTACTTATGGAAATAGGAGAGAGAAAGAAAGACAGAGACAGAATGAGAGAGAGAGAGAGAGAGAGAGAGAGAGAGAGAATTGGGGGAGGGAAAGAGAGGACAAATAATTAATAAGACGTTCTAAACGAGAAACGTCTAATGATTTAACATGCATCCTCTCATCAATCGAGGTTTAAAGTTTTTGGTTGTTCCCATGTAAACCCATCACGCCCAAAATGACCGTACGTACTGGTCTGTTGATAAATAGGATTACGAAGATTCAACTCCCTGTAAAAAATGTAAATTATATTATGTACTACATATATAGGATAATCTACTTTGGATTTTTCTTTCTAACAAATAATATCTTTTTTTTCCCGGCTTCATGTGTCTATTGCGAGATCAATGTAATATTAATATATTATTATATATTAATATAAGCATATTATTATATATTAATATAGGTATATTATAATATATAGTAATAAAGATATATAATTATATATATATGTTATGGATAGATACGTTATTCGATATCGTCACAGTAAGACTTTATATATATATAAAATTAGAATAGATTAGAAATTCTGTCATAGTATTTTTATTTCAAGTATCTTGAAATAAGAATATTAGTACTTACTTAACAATTTTTCCTGGTCGTAAATCAAAATTTTTATTAACTATATCCAACAATTCATTTTGTGATAACTTTGATGTACCATAATCAAAGACTGTAATAGAAAGAGGCTCGGCAACACCAATGGCATAGGAAACCTAAGATATACATTGTTTTAAGAAATTTGTTAAATTATTTGTATATTTTATTAAATCAATATATAATTAGTATATAATTATTGTACCTGTACTAGACAGCGTCTGCAAAGACCTGCTTTTACAAGAGACTTAGCGACCCATCTTGCAGCATATGCAGCTGATCTATCAACTTTTGTAAAATCTTTTCCAGAAAATGCACCACCACCATGAGCCCCCCAACCACCATAAGTGTCTACAATAATTTTACGACCAGTAAGACCAGCATCGCTCTGTAACAAAATAATTTACAATAATTATTTTTATATTTTTATATTATTTTTATATTTTTGTTCTTTATATTTTTGAAAAATAAGTCTTACCTGTGGTCCACCGATGATAAAAAGTCCACAAGGATTAACGTGAAAAACTGTTCTATCATCAAGATACCTCGCTGGAATTACTTCTTTGATAACTTTGTCCATAACAGCTTTACGTAATTCGTCCAAGCCAATTTTTTCACTATGTTGCAAAGACACAACAACTGTGTGAACTCTTATAGGTACGCAAGCTCCATGATCCATTATATATTCGCATGTAACCTTAATAAAACAAATCAGTCATATTTACATATATATAAATTTATAATTTTTATGTAATATTGTGACACACCCATCAATTCGTGGTATATTAAATAATACATTTTATAAGATTATTCTCAGTAAAGTGTTAACATCATGGCACTCAAGAGTAGCAAATACAAAAAAAAACATCATTGAACAATCCTTTTTAATATTAAAAATATTATAAAATATATATGGAAAAGAAAAACAAACCTGTGTTTTTGAATCTGGTCTTGCCCACCATAATTCACCGCTTCGTCTTAACTCTGCTATCTTTTGATTTAATTTATGTGCTAATACAACTGTCAATGGCATACATTCATCAGTTTCATCTGTTGCATAACCAAACATCAGGCCCTGACAGAAAAATTTCGATTAATACAATTTAAATTTATGAATTATTGATTTAAAAGCAACTAATAAATTACGTAAAACATATTTAGCAGTATTCAGCTACAAATTCTTTTTACTAATTTATGACATAAAGAGTACTTTACTTTACAATATGGATTTTAAATTAGATAGTAAGAGTATGTATAAATAGAAGATAAAGTATTTTCAAACTCATATAATGTTAATAGCTATAAATTAATAGAATAAAATGCAGTTATATTTTACATGCAAAATAAAAGGTGCTACACAGAGCAGTGTAATATATAGCAATTATAATTTGGGATTTTGTAAATATTTATAAATGATAGTGTCAAAAAAGTAGAATAATATCATGAAAAAAAAATGTAAAGAATAATATGTAAATGATGTATGGTGATATTTTTGCATATGTATGTACAGCATATAATATCTATAAATCAGCAAATTGAAAAGTGTACAGGTGTATTATTGTAGGCATAAGAAATGAATTATGAAATTTAATAGCAATATTTTATGTTCTTATCAATAAAGAATTAAAGAACATATAATTTGAAAAATCTACTGCATTATAAATAAAAAGGAAAGATACATCTACTAAATGAATCAACAGTATAATTTTTTAAACATCGCATAAAAAGCATAGCAAAGAAACTACATAAGACATTGTCTTTCAAGCATAAAATTTTACAGATAAACAGTTCCAAAATTAAAAGATATCCAAACACATTTAAAAAGCACAGAAATAAATATTAAACACATTATTTTACATTTACTACTATACTAGCTACATAGATTGTTAATAGAAAAAAGAGAATATATAGAATATAGAGAAAAGAAGAGAAGAAATAATTTATGTATTAGATATAACAGAGAGGAGAACAGAATAGCTCAAATAAACGAAAGAGCGCTAATTGACCTGGTCTCCTGCTCCTACTTCCTCATCGCTACGATTTTCATGAACGCCCGCGGCTATATTTGGTGACTGAGCATCGAGAGCCAAAAGAACACTGCACAGCTTGTAGTCAAAACCTGTAGAAATGATGAGTATGAGATAAAAATGATCACCATTTCCATATAATAACAACATTATCAACTTATGTTGATATTTTGTTCAAGATCCTGTCATCCGACATAATATTTAAATACACAGCACATGTTTCCTAAATTAAAATGATTATATTTAATTATGTATCCTTTAAATTAATTGGTATATAATTTAATGTATATTAAATAATGTTAACATTTCAAATTCAGCTTCAATGTTAATGATATATACTGATAAATATCTTAATTATTAAGATCTACTTAAAAATCTCCTATATATATATATATATATATATATATATATACATATATATAAATTATATAGATAATTTCTATACTTTGAATTATGGAAATGATATGAGCTTAATTATTCGGAATATACAATTGGTAGATAAAAAATATTACCGATGCAATGATTATGACAAATTTTACGAAAATATATGAATATATTATCCCAAGGCAGTTCAGGTCACTCTAATTGAAATGCATAACACATATATATATTGCAGATATATGTATTAACCTGTAGATATTTTTATGAGGGAAAGAAAGAATTTGAAGTAAGAACAGGGAAGATCGTCGATATTAAATTATTCGGCTGCTCTGTGGCACGGGCTGAGAATCGATTATATACCTGATCACCTGCACCCAAGTCCATCTCTTCCCTGTCCACATGAACACCATCAGCAATATTTGGAGATTGTTGTTCTAGTGCCACCAAAAGGTTCAACGTACGCCAATCGAATCCTGCCACGACCATGATACGCTTACGTTACATATTCTTATGCAATCGCGTTTACATTCTTCCATATGATAATGAATGCAATATTATATATCTTAACGATCGAGTCATGGAAATCTTTCAAGTCCAACATCTTATTAATGACATACGTGACGAAAATATATCCTAAATATTGCACATATACCATTTGCATAAATTAAAAATCTTAAAAATAATCCAATCTATATTTTGATGTTTGGTGCTTGTAGCTAACGTGCCATGATTCGATCATGTATTCATAAATTTAGCTATGAAGAAAATGAATTGGGGGCAATTGAAGTCAAATTTAATCATGGGTGGCCATGCATATATGATATGTCAGCTAATTTCTCTTTTATACTAGTATATATCGGTATAGCGAATATTTCAGAAATAGAAGTATTATAAAACTATAAAAATAGATTTAATAAGAATATCAAAGAAAGTGCTTTATTAATTTATTTCTATAAAAAAAAAAAAAACTTTTACCTTTTGAGGAGTCATCATAACCAATATGGTTTACGGTCTCACGAACAATTTTTTGGTAATCTACTACAGCTTTGGATGTTATTTCGCCGCAAAGAAGAATCATTCCCGTTTTTGTGACTGTTTCTGAAGATAAAAAAAAAAAAAGAAAAATAAATAAATAAAAAAAAGTAATAATAAGTCATAATAATTGATAAGAGAGATTAATCGCAGATATCTCAAGTGAGGTTAAAACGAAGAAAAATAATATAAATCTAAAAGGTTTCTTACCACAGGCAACTTTAGCGTCGGGATCTTGTTTCAAATGTGCATCGAGAATGGCATCGCTTATCTGATCACACATTTTGTCTAGAAAAATAATTATTGATGTATAAAAGGTTATTTACTTTTTAAATATTATCGATATAACATTTATGATGAGAGAACATATTTAATTTTAGAAACGATGTTTATAAGACGAGAAACAATAATGAATACAATATTCAGTCGTTTTGTGTTTGTTTTTTTTTCTACCGGTTACTTGATATCGAACTTGTAACCATTGCCTTTGTTCAATGAAAGAGAGAAACGGGGATATAGGAAAGTGAACACAATATAGAAAAACAAAAAATCATAAAATAATACGTTTCTCTTTATGGAAAAATTACAAATTTCGATAGAAATTTTTATAGAATTATATTCTAATAATACATATTGATTAAAATTTAAATGATAATAGATATTGCCGCTATTTATTTTCACGTTATGAATTGCAATATCGAACACAACGTGCTCAGTTAACCTCGAAATTCATTTTAATACATATTCGAGGACATTGTAAGCAAAGCCAAAAAGTACGTAATAGACTATCGTTACTTAACAATCAAAGTAAAGAAGGAGAAAGGGGAAGGGAAAAAGGGGAAAGAGGTAGAAATATAAAACGAAAGAAGATGTAGAAAAGTGCGAAGCGTGCGCACGCGGGTTTACATATCGTGTACACTTCTCGATTACCAAAAACTTTCATGGCGGCATACACGCGACTAGAATTGAGCACCTCTCTTTCTCTCTCTCTCTCTTTCTCTCAAGGGGATGAATGTGTAACGAGACGTAGAAAAGGGGATAATACATGAGAATATTTATATTTTATTTCATCTCTAATGAATAAACGTATACTTAACATTAGATCTAATGAATGTTATTTTGTTTCACGTTTACCTGGATGTCCCTCGCCAACAGACTCGGAAGTGAATAGAAAACTGGTATCCTGCTGAAGTTCGGGCGGTGTGTGCCCGTTCGCGTATCCATTCATGTGGTACGCGGTTTCCGGCATTTTTCTTTTTCTCGACGTCGTCTTTGCCGTTACTTTAATCGTCTCTTTTCGTTGTCTTCTTCTTCTTCTTCTTCTTCTTCTTCTCTCTCTCTCTCTCTCTCTCTCTCTTGCTCTAGAGATTTCTTCTATATTTCGATCTCTTTCTGTGGTTATCTATTCGTCTCTCTCTCTTTCTCTTTTTCTCCTTACTTCGTAGCCCTAATGGTTTCTCGGCACGCGTTTTAAGGCCGTCCGTTCTCGATTCTCTTTCGTCTTTCGTAGTCGTCGTATCTGTACCAGTCTTAATTTGTTATATTCGTGGAATGAGATTAAATAGAGTAACGTGCACGTACGGTATCGTTTAACACACGCCGACTATGTCTCTTTTTCTGTCTGTCTATCTATCTATCTTTCTTTCTTTCTCTTTCTCTCTCTATCTCTGTTTCTCCTATGCCTTCCTTAAAAGCGCGAACGAACTCGACAGAAGCACAGCACACGACGTAATGGTCCGACGGGCGAATGCACCGAGTGAACGTATAGGCAGTAAAAGAGGCTCCCCGCATGCTGGCGCCCGCTATTTATAACCTTGGTTCGTCGGCTTTCTGTTCGGCTAACTTCGGATCACGTGGTATCTCGTCTCCCGGGATACGAAGATTGGCGCGGAATTCGTTTTTATTCCCGCGCTGTTATCATTCGTTCACGTGGTTCTAATTAATTTCTCTGGAATGTAATAACGAGCTATTGCACCATTATCATCAAAGAGATAATCATATCGACGTCTTAATTCGATATTATGTTGAGCATTTTGTTATAAAAAAATTATCATATTACAATTATTCATTTACATTTTATGATAAACATAATTTTCATTTATTTAATTGTACAAATTTTAATCAAACTTTGCACAGATGTTTTTTTTATTTGTAAGTTTCCTTTGTATAAATTTACTTGCATGATGCAATATTGTTTTACGTATTTGTACGAGTATGAAAAAAAAAAAAAAAAAGGAAACGAATTTCAATGTATATTTGAATTTCAATAAAGAATGAATTTTAATAAAACTTAAAATTAATAGCAACATCTTATTTATGATATTTTTATTTCTCAACTTTTGAATATTTCTGCATTTTATAAATGTTAATATTATAATAGTAATACTGTAAAGACGTATCACACTCGGTTATCATGTTATCGTTTACGAGTTGTGTACTCGATCTTTGCTTCGGATGTACTAAATTAAAATTCACTTTTTAAATTTGTTTTTTAAATAAGTTAGACTCTTTTGTAGGATACAACAATAGCGATAAAGAAATTTTCTATACATAATAATGCAACATTTTAAAATTTTAACAGAGAAGAATAGGTTTGAAAACTGTTTTTAAATATTTAAATATTTAAATTCGTACACGTGTATGTGTGTGTATGCGTGTATGTATGTGTATACCCAAATATTATTTAAATATTATTTAAAAAATATTCTTTGATGATTGTTCATTTGTAGATTTTTTTACTATTTCAATTGTTTGCATATACTTTATTGTACAATTGCATTTGTAATTTTTGTATTTTCAATTTTTTACAAATTGCATTCAGGAAAATGAAAAAAGTTTTTAAAAATTAAATGCAAATTAAATGTTTTTGACGTAAAGTTTTTCCTTCGATATAACCAATATAATACATATGATAACTGAAATGGATAGACAAGTACGTAAAGTAACTGAAGGTCTTATAAATGCTATTTTTAAAGCAATAAAAGAAAATAAACTTCAAGGTCAAAAAAGGAAAAATTGAGAAAGAGAAAAATAAATTCTTCGATACTTGGTATTATGAACGTACCATTTGCATCTGTTCATTCATTGGTTGATAAGTTGAATGATATTAGCTAACATTTTATTATATATTCTAATATTCAAAATATGTTTATGTTATGTATAATAAACAAATTAATAAATTTTCCTTTCTAATTTACAATAATCATATTAGTTCTCAATTCTTTTGCCATTTCTTTTTCGTTATTATTTTTTAAGTTCATACTATTATATAAATTAACAAAAATATATCCAAATATCCAACAAATTCTACTTATTATATATATATTATATATATGTAATATATTGTATATATTACATATACATTGTGTATATATATATATATGTATATATATGTAAAATACATGTTTATTAATTCTGACGTAACCGAAGATTTCTTTTCTATATTAACTCGTTTATCTGATGATTCTCGAAAAGATGATGTTATACTATTAAAACTCTACGTAATTATATATCTTACGTCATTATAATTCACACAAATGTATCATGTGCTTTGATAGAAGATAATAGTTATAATTAATAAATAAGCATTACTTGCTTATTATAGTGTATCAATATTTCACAATAAATTTTCGCTGTATCATTCTAGTATCAAATGGAAACAACTCATAAAAACATCAGTCATATGAAAATATATTCTGACATTTTTTATTTATTTATTTTCTTTTTCTCTTTGAAAATTTTATATATTTTTTGTTAAAATTAAATAAATTTATTATATGCGTAGAAATAAGATGGACGAAACCTTTTTAAAAATAAATTAGAATTCTTTGGACATTATTTCAATACTAATATAAGTTCAATATTTAATAGTTCTATTCAGGCACGAATGATAGATTGATAAGAAATAGATAAGAAATTTTCTTATTAATGATTTTATATCCGCTTGTTCGTCAAGTTGATTGATAATTCGTTTACTTTAAATCTAATTTTTCTCCTTAAATAATCGATAATCGTGTAGTTGAGACAGATTTGATTAATAATATATTTGTAGAAGAATTTGTATTGCTGGCATTTTATTTGATTTTATTTCGATAAGTCCAAAAAAAATCCCCGAGGAAGAAGAAATTGGAAAAAGAAAAAAAAAAAAGAAAGAAAAAAAGAAAGAAAAAAAAAACAAAAATAGAAAAGATAGGTCGATGAGAAAATAATTTATAGTTGTAGAAATATAAATCTATAACAGAGTTGTGTAATACCTTGATATCGAGCGGTGATTTAGCAGATAATTTTTTTATCCTTAGTTACTCTAAAACATAATAAAGCAAAAAGAGAGAGAGAGAGAGAGAGAGAGAGAGAGAGAGAGAGAGAAGAGATGAGAGATCTCATCGTCCAAGAGTTATTATTAACTCGTCGTTAAAAAACCATGAGTGCATATGAAATCGTCGGATTCAATTTCCGCTGGATCAGCTTAGAGTAATATTGTAGTTACACGTGTCTAGAATTAGCCGGCGGAAGAGAACAAACGACATTGTACATATAATCATTCATTCCCGAGCTTATCTTTATTGATAACTGTATAATAATTTGATTTTTATCGAATTAAGGAATTTCACAAATAAATCTAAAAAATATCAAACCATGAATATAAATATCGTTTGAAAAAATTACATACATATATATATGTATAAATTATTAAATTATTTTATAATAGAAACTTATCGTAAGGGTTATATACTTAACGTAATTATCTATTTATTTTATATAATTGTATGGGGAGCATTGAAATCTTAGAAACTTTAAATTGCTTTAATCGCAAAAAGGGTGAATAACGAAGATTATTGAAAAACGTTTTAAAATTGACATTTGCTCTTTTACCTTCAAACAACATGATGAAATATTATCATTTGAATTTCAACAGGATAATGCTCTTATTTATATTGTATTATCCATGAAAGAAGAAAAAAAAAAAAGAGAAAAGAAACATCTAAAAATAAGATGAACTACATACATGCTTACATATTTATCATTTTATCCACTACAACATTGTCGATAACACGTTGATAAGATATTTTTTTTCTTTGCATAATCCTTTGCATAAGATCGGTCATCTAAGGCAAAGAGAGATACCAGTCTTTTTGAAAATAAAGACGAATTTATGAGGAAAAAAAAAAAAAAAAAAGAAGAGAAAAAGAAAAAAAAATTATAATAATAAAAAATAATAATAATAAAAGAATATTTTTCGATATATACATGTATATCGATATCGTTTTCATAGATGCTTCGAATGCATTTACAGGAAGTCGAGATCTTTGATCTTCTTAAACGTTTAGCAAGCAACGATAAAAGTGCCAACGAATGTAACAAAGATACATATCGTCTTTCGCAAAAGGCATAGACGCGGACACGTACAGATATGTAAATAAAAAAAAAAAATGAAAAAAAAATGAAAAAAAAATTAGAAAGAAAAAAGACATTTTTATCCAGGATAAAAATATTACAATAAAAGCAACGTAAACTCGAGGGTACATTTTTATATCAACGGTAGGTAAAAGAAAAAATAGAAGTTAGCGATGTCTCTCTCTCTCTCTCTCGATTCATCTATTTTAGCAAAATTATAAAATTAACGTTTAAAAATTATAAATAGAAAGTGTAAAACGGTTGATCGAAATAAAAGAACAAGTACATATATATTATGTCCTGATGATAAATAGAAATATATATACATTCTATTAATTCGTTAATAAATATTTCTGTTTTGATTTTCTAATCAATAACACGGGAATACATATATATTAGACAAATAATATTTACAAATTATATTAGATACTTCTTTAATACGCTATATCCGATATAATATTAATTTTAAATTACAAAGAGAGTTTTATATATATATATATATATATATATATATATATATATATATATGTATTTCAAAGGAAAGATATATTTACAAGAACATTTTTCTCTTTTTATAAGAGGTGAAAGAGATAAATTAATCTCATTTGTATTTTTCTGCTCCAACCTCTTTTTTCCGTTTTCTTTTCCTTTTTTGTTTTCTCCTTCTTCCTTTTTTTTTATTCATATTTGAGGAAGAAAAGAAGAGTAATGCAAATAAATAGAATACATAGAAGAATAAATAGAAACAAGATAAAGAAAAAAAAAGATGAAATTATTCGAATCAAAAGTTCAGCGACCCTTGATACTGTCTTGCGTAGCAATGAACGATACAAGAGAGGTAAAGTAAATGGTTACGATAGAAGAGGCTATAGAGGGGAAGAAAGTGGAAAGCTCGTTGTGAGTCCAAAGACAGCAAGAAAGAGAAAAAGAGAAGAAGAAGGAGAAAGAGTGAGGGGAAAGAGAAAGAGAAAGAGAGAGAGAGAGAGAGAGAGAGAGAGAGAGAGAGAGAGAGAGAGAGCAAGAGATGTGTTTGATTCAACCTTGACCTCTGACAATCCTAGTATCCCACTCAAGCTCTCGCCCTCGAAAGATCTCTCGACTCTTTTCTCCTCCTACTTTTACGAAAAGAACTGAGTGAAAGAGAAAAAGAGAGAGAGAGAAAAAGAGAGAGAGAGAAAGAGGGAGAGAATGAGTGTCCGTGAGAAGGAGGGGGAGAGAGAGAGAGAGAGAAAGAGGGTGAGAATGAGTGGCCTAGAGAGGGAGCGGGGGAGAGAAAGAGAGAGAGAAAACTCTGGAAGACTTTTGCATGTGAAAAAGGTACCTACTGAATCGATTTTCAATGACGGAAGCAGTTGCTGGAAATAGACGAAGAGAAAAGAGAGATACTTAAATAATTGAAGAAGCCTCTGACCTAAGTTTCCAAAAACACACACACACACACACTTATACACAAAAACAAATACATACATATACACAAATACACACACACGTTCAATTCATCATTTTATAAAGAGCAAACGATAAGGATACAATAAATATTATTATTTTTTATCAAACGATCGATCTCATATGTTTATGCTATCTCATGTATGTTCTTCATCATAGATTATCATTACTTTTTTTAATTAATTTTCTTCTCCTCTCTTCCTTTTTTTATCTTATATATATATATAAAGAAAAAAAGAAAAGAGAAGAAAAAATAAAAATGCAGATATTTTGAAGAATCTTACTTAAAGTCTTCATTTTTTCGTTCGACGGGAATTTTCCTTATAATAAACGAAAATACTGATTGAATAATTTTATTAATCTCTTATACCATTATACTCTTCGATTACGAATATATGAGATTATAATATTTGATTAGTAATATTTTTCTAGCAAATTTTTTCTTTGTACTAATTTACGATATAAAACAATCCTATGATATATTTAATTGATGTATTTTTATGTACATGTGTGTGTCTATGTATGTATGTATGTATGTATGTATGTATGTATGTATGTATGTATGTATGTATGTATGTATGTGTGTTTGTGTGTGTGTATGTGTGTGTAGTGAGATCGATCGAATGGAACATTGCATAGATATAGATGTTAAAACGATAGTATATTACTTTTTTGTTGTTGAAAAATTCTCCTTACATAGATAAGAACCTAATGAGATAGAATAGATATCGTACTCTCACGTATTATCATTTGTCTCTTTGACGATCTCACGCAGAATACTCTTCTTTCGCACGATGACTAATGCTTACGTCACATATCTATATAAAACATTACGCACATTTAATCGAAATTAATATTCCATTTATTTTTATTTGTAAAAGAAAGCGATAACTAAAGAATATCGATCGATATAACTACATGTAAAAAAAAGAAAAAGAAAGAACAAACTTCATTGCCGCGACATGTAAAATTAATGAGAATTGCAGTTATATAAAATGTATAAGCAAATGACATTATGTATGTGTAAAAATGTTTCTTTGTAACATTATTAAAATACGAGTATTTTTTTTATCTTCGAATGGATGTCAATTCGTAAAAAGAAATTAAAAAGAAGAAAAAGAAAAAGAGAAATAGAGAATATGAATAGATGATTAAAAAAAAAAAAAAACTAACTTGAATTATAGTCAGACAAACATCCTTCACATGGTTAGATGTCACTTTTTAAGGACTGTAATTAAATTATTATCGACATTGTGATGGTAAAGTAGAAATTAAGAAAATTATATGATAAGTAGAGTTCTTTTTTTTATTACCGACGGATCCCAGTCGGTATTTTATCTACAGATCGCAGTCGGTAATTTTTCATAATGTTGCGTTATATATTACCGAGACGGGTCTCTGTCGGTAACTTCCTACATAATAATTAATTACTCGATTGCCCTTCTTCTATTAGATATTTATTGGGTTGGCAACTAAGTCATTGCGGAAACATAATCCGCAATCACTTAGTTGCCAAGACAATATTCCATTGGCAACTAAATCATTGCGGAAACAGAATCCGCAATCACTTAGTTGCCAAGACAATATTCCGTTGGCAACTAAATCATTGCGGAAACAGAATCCGCAATCACTTAGTTGCCAAGACAATATTCCGTTGGCAACTAAGTCGTTGCGGTGCCCATATCCGCAATCACTTAGTTGCCAACGCCATATTGCTTTGGCAACTAAGTCGTTGCGGTGCCCATATCCGCAATCACTTAGTTGCCAACGCCATATTGCTTTGGCAACTAAGTCGTTGCGGTGCCCATATCCGCAATCACTTAGTTGCCAACGCCATATTGCTTTGGCAACTAAGTCGTTGCGGTGCCCATATCCGCAATCACTTAGTTGCCAACGCCATATTGCTTTGGCAACTAAGTCGTTTCGGTGCCCATTACCGCAATCACTTAGTTGCCAAGACAATAGATATCGATTAGTTTTGTTAATATAAATTAATAACGAATAATTCATATCCTTTGACGAAACATTTTACTTTATTATAAGAATATTTAGTATTTTTAATTAGGAAGAAGAAATTATTTCAAAAATAATTCGTACAGGAAAAGATAAGATAGAAGGGAGAAATTTATTCCCAATTATGTTTAATTTTGATGTTTCGCAATAGATCACGTATAAAATAAATAAATTTTCCTTATTATTCACTATTCGCAGTGGCCTAGAGGATATTATCAATTCGAATAACAATGTGATAGGAATTTTTTCCATTTTTTAACATGAAATGCAAATAGAATTCGTTTTTTTATTATATACTCTAGATATCATGCATTTAAAAATTAAATATTGTTCTAGTGAACTAAAATTATTCATAAAATTATTCGTATTAATATTTTAATGATTAATGATTTTCATATGCACGCTTGAATGGTGTGTACATTTTATATCCGTGATGTAGAGATTTTCTACTTGACGTGTAAATAGCTGATGTTCAGATTTTTTGAATATTTGCAAATGCAAAAAAATTTTTTCAAGGTTCGCATGAAGATACTATGATAACTTATCGATCATTTTAATGACCTTTGGCCTGATAATTCTATGGCACAAATAAGAAAACATATATATCCAAACATTTATGTCAAAAGATCTGAGTTTCTAAAAAAAGAATTGTTAAATTTTTGCAGAATTTGTCGTTTCTTTTAAATTTTATAAATTAAAAAGAGACAAATTCTATGAGTAATGTTTACGATTCGTAATTTAGGAAATCTTATGAATCTCCAAGGTAAATGATTTCGATGGCTTTTTTTCTTTTTTCTTTTTATTGTATCGATGTAAACGAGAATAATGAATTAATTTATTATTTTATTCTTTATTTGATTCAATATCTTATATTTATTTTCTTCTATTGATGATTGATGTGAATTTCACGGTAATCCGTGTTAAATGGGACAAAGGAACGGTATAATTTTATTCGATGTCAAAAGCATATAAAGTATATAAATTTTTTCAAAATTAATAATTAATGAACATATATATTATATATTATTTTTAATAAAGATCAAAACACGAGTACATTTCAACATTATCTATGAGATTTTTCTCCCAGTATTATTTTATTATTATAGTTACTTTTGAAGGACTATATATTATTACTATTATCATTATAATAATAATAATAATAATAATAATAATAATAATAATAATAATAATAATAATAATAATAATAATAATAATAATACGTAATGTAATAATATAGTAATATAATAAAAAGTAATATAATAATAAGAAGAAACAGAATATATTTATATCGTATACGTCATGACCCATATCATGTTGATAATTTATGATAATAAAAAAAGAAAAAATATATCATTTTACGTGATGAAATGACGTGTGAATTTTCAACAGATTGTATCCTTGATAATTTCGACGCATGATCATTCATCTAAATAAACGAAATATGAAGGAAAATAAAGAAACATTTTAATTTTATTTTCGTCCGCTATAATTTCTCTTTGTCTTACTTTTAATCATAATGCATTTTTTTCGACACCGTTATTAACTCACGATCAATCGAACCTAATTGTCTTTACTATTATAATATAAAATGTATTAAATAATATCTAAATGTATATAAATAATATTTAAATATATTTTATTATTATTATTATTATTATTATAATTATCAATAATATTAATAGTAATATATTATTATTATTAATAGTTAAAAGTCGTCTAGAATAGAGACTAGTCGTGTATGAGTAACCACGTAAAAAAAAAAAACAAGTTCTACTTCATAGATAGTGTAAAAACGAGCTAGTGTTTTAATTTATACTAAAATAATATAATACATAAGAATATTCATTAATTATTAAAAAAAAAAAAAAAAAAAAAACAATATTAAACAAATTCTTATTTTTATCTCATATTTATATATTAATTCTTATTATATGTATCAATTATATTTATTATTTTCTATTCACTTATCGTAAAACAAATGTGTACCGACAAATGCATCTAACATAGATCAATCATTGCGAGATGCACATTATTATCAAAGAAAGATATACTTATGAGACACTGAAAAGTGTTAATTCACCAGTCTATTAATATTATTTACTCTAACTAACATGAAATCAATTATTATGTATGCGTGAAAGAGGGTCTAATCAAAATAAAATTATAGGTCGATATGATAATGGTATGATAGTGAACGGCGTACTCCATTTGTAATCGTAATTCATATTTTGTTCATACATATTGTTAAAGTCTTAAATTAAAGATGAATTAATTGTTTAAAAAAAAAAAAAAAAGAAAAAGAAAAAGAAAAAAAAGAAAGAAATCAATTATTAAAGATTTTCTTGTCAGTACAATGAAAATTTTTGGTTTTTTTCTTTCTTTCTTTCTCGTCTTTCTTCTTTCTCTCTTTTTTTTTTTTTTTTTTTTTTTTTTTTTAAATAAAATATTATACATTTTTCTTTTGACGTGCGCCATTAATAGATATCGAAGGACATAATAAATATAATATACATATATTATTTAAATTTTATCTGAGTGAACAAAGCATTCTACCATTATCATTTATATGCAACACAAGTGTTTCCTGACACGTTACCGTTCGATGTAAAATAACTTCTTTGTCGCATCTTTCATGATTCCAATGATCTTGTTGTTGTCGTATGAATAAATTATCATCTATTGGTAAATTGTATTTCACAATTGTGCAAGCGAAATACAATAATTAAGTTTTAATATTGTTAAATGAAGTTCTGTTCTTATTAACAATCTTTTTTCTTTGCAGTTCTGTAATCAAATATAGAAAAAGAGAAAAGAAATATTAAACGACGAATACAATCGATTGCACGAATATCGAACTTAAATAAATCACTTCTGTATAGAAAAAAAAAAAAAAAAAAAAAAAAGAAAAGAAAAAAAACATTCAAATATTTAATTATCATCATTAAATATTTTATTTGTTTTCTAATTACCAAATTTAAGATATCGATAAGCTATCCAATCTTCTGATTCTTATCTCATTCTTTTAATGTGTTCCATATTTAAAAACTTAATTTACGATTTTAATTATATTTGCGTTAATTATATTTTACGAGCTTAATTATATTTACGTTTAATTATGCGCTTAATTTTAATGCTTTTATATGCTTAATTTTTTTTCCAACGGCGTTTACAGAAAAATCAAAATAAAAACTTCAAATGTTTTCTGAATCATGACCAAAAATATAAATAAACACTAAAAATACAAATCAAGGAAGAATATTTTTATCTCATTTTTTATCAGAAGGAAGTATTTTTATTCCGCATGTCATATGTATATATATATATATATATATATATATATATATATATATATATATATGTATATATATATATGTATATATATATATATATATGTATGTATATATATACGTGCAATATAAAGGTATTATAAGAAGTGAAGGTTTTGTACTTATATATACATATGCGTATACATATACATATGTTTGTGTTTCTTAGAAGTATTACAATTTAAGTGAGAAAAGAAAGGTAGATATTTTTTCATTACTTGAACGATAACCTTCGATCAGTTAGTGCAGTGGTGGTAAAATCAAGGTCTCCAATACATCCGAGTTCTTCTTAGTAAGGAAAGAATGTTTTGCTACATCAGATCGTTAAATACTACTCTCAGAAGAAGATAACAAGTTGTTCGATTTCATCTGTAATTGTGAATTGATTAAATTAATTATTTTCTTTTTAATTATAAAAATGATCGGCCAATATCTGCGTATCTTTTTCTTCTATCTTATCTTTCACGAATCTTACATCCCAATACTATCACAAAAGACTATTTTGGACAATCCGTTGAATCTTCAACTTTATCGAGTAATTCGTCGTGGTATTTACGATATCTTTGGTATGTATCCTCTATTCAAGTATTAGTTTCAAGATTCCAAAATTTTCTGATAAGTTTCATTGTCAACATATCTGGTGTAATGTCTGATTTCATTCTCATTAGGATAACACTCTCTGATATCATTAAAAAAATAAAATAATAAATTTTACAACAATAGTAATCCAATGAAAATGTCAATGATTACTTGAATTAATTTTAATATCATTTCTTATTTTCTACAAGATAATGAGAGATATTTTTATTATTTTTTATGATTTGAAAAGTAAAATTGTTATCAATTTGATATATTCTTTACATTTGAAGTCTTGGTGTTTTTTTTCATTTTTAATCTTTTCGTTAACCATTAATTATGAATTCTGCATTATTCATAATTCTCCGTCTTACATAAACAGATGATCACATAGTATACTTTTATAATACATATGATTTATTCGTAATACTTTTATATATGTGTGTGTGTGTGTGAGTGTGTGAGTGCGTGTGAGTGCGTGTGAGTGCGTGTGAGTGAGTGAGTGAGTGTGTGTGTGTGTGTGTGTGTGTGTGTGTATGTATGTGCTTGTGTTTGCGTTTATATATAGAACCAAGTTTTTAAATTGTCAAACAATTTATAGGTCGTACAAGTAATTTGGAAAGAAATTTACGAAGAGTCAAAAATTTATATTCAATACAAGAACCAGTTTCACAAAACGTTCCTTTCCCATGCGATGTTAGAGGTAAAAAAAAGAAATGTTATCATTTTATTTCTAATCATTTCAATGACGTTGTATATATATATATATATATATAAAATATATAACAAAATTATAGATAATTAAAATGACAAATAATTAAAACTATGTGAAAGTATTCCTCTCATTTTTTGCTTTCTTTTTTCTTTTTTCTTTTTTTTTTCAATAAGAAAAATTCTTTCGAAACAAAAATTTCTTCGTATTAAATAATTAATCATTTAAGGCTGGAGATCAAATGTAACGCCAACGAGCGTTCACCGTTTGAAACCAGGTGACATAGACGTCATTGCATCAATGGGCGATTCATTATCAGCTGGAACAGGAGTATTTGCCGAGTCTTTTTTTCAACTTTTTATCGATAACAGAGGTGTTACTGCAGCTGGCGGTGGGCAAAATACATGGAGAGAATATACAACCTTGCCTAATATACTCAAGGTTAATATATATAATAATTTCTTTTTCTTTGCTTATTTCATTAAAATAATCATTGTTATCATATAATTGTAATGTCTATTGAACATTAAATAGATAATAAGACGATTATAAATATCATTTAACAATTATCCTAACGTTGAATTTATTTATCCTTTCGTTTAGGAATTCAATCCAAATTTATATGGTTATTCTGTAGGAGATTATTCCACATTGGAGAAGGATTCGAAATTAAATGTTGCCGAGGCAGGAGCTGTATCGAGAGATATGCCTTACATGGCAACGATTCTTGTAAAGAGATTAAAAGATGATTCTAGAGTGAATATGCAAAAACATTGGAAGGTATCTGACCTTCCTTACTTTCATTTTCTTATTTTTATTTCTGACCATCGTTCTTCATTATTACCTGTTATATATTTTTTTTTATTTTTGTTTTCTCTTCATTATTGTGTTATATAATATTATATAAAAAAAAATGTATATATGTATTATTATCGTTAATTATTATCATAAATATTGTGTATACATATTTCATCTTGTTTTTTTTTCTCTTTTTTTTTTTTTTCTTTTAGCATATCTCTTTGATGATAGGTGCCAACGATTTTTGTTTGTTCATTTGCACGCAAAATGAAACGGAATTTTTAGAAAATCATGAACGAGATATCGTTGAAACATTGAGAATACTTCGTGACAATGTACCAAGAGTATTCGTATCTCTTATTCCTCCCCCACAATTAAAAACACTCGTGGACGTTAATTACAATGAAAAACCATCGATTTGGTGCGATTTGATGACAGATTTAGAATGTCCTTGTTTATTTGGTTTAAGATATCGTGATAAAAGGCAGGAATATTATAATATTATAAAAAGGTCAGTCTCTCCTTTTCTCTCTTTCTCTTTTTCTCTCTCTCTCTCTTTTTTTCTCAATTTTTATTAATCTCCAAATGTGTATTATACGTAAATATGTATTAATTGTTCACTTAGATGGCAAGATACTGATATAAAAATAAGCAACTATTCCGAGTTTCAAAAAGATGATTTCGTTGTAGTAGCTCAACCAATCCTGACGAATATTACATTGCTATCAAATAAAAAAAATAATAATAGGAATTCTTATTTAACTGTTGATTGTTTCCACATTACGCAAAAAACAAATTCTTTATGTAAGTAAAATTTCTTATACGATATGATCATTGAAATGTTAATAAATTCATAATTTGAATTGCATGATATGAGATTAAAGTAAGAAGAAAAGTTGTATGTCACGCTTGATTACATACGTGTCCTCTATTATTACTAATAAAAACTATGTGTTTTTATTACTATTGCATTTACATATACGTATTTACATATACGTATTTACATATATATATATATATATATATATATATATATATGTATATATATATATATGCAATAAAAAAAGATATACAACATTTCTAGATCATGAGAACCGTTACAAAGATGTTTCATGATCTTAACAACTATGTCCTAACAATAATTTTTTTTTTTTTATGTCAAAAAGATTCAAATAAATCATGTATTTTATTAGGATTGCATTTTTTATTATGACCAGTTTAGAAATTATTGACGTGTTTCGTAATTTTAACGATTCTTCGATATTAAATAGCTTTAAATGAATGACGTTAGTTTTGAGAGTTAGACATGGTATTATAAAAAGAATATCTTGATCATCAATATGTTATCGCAACAGGGATTAACGAGATAAAAAACTTTTTTATGTTTCAGATGGTACTACTCTTTGGAATAGTTTGATTTTACCTTATGAGAAGAAACCAATTGATCTTGTAATGGAACTCGGTACCATACTTTGTCCTACCAAGGAACATCCTTATCTGTTTACTTATAGCAATACAAAATTTAGTGAAAATTTCGATTAAAAAAAAAAAAAAAAAAAAAAAGAAAGATGGTAATTAAATAAGATTAAAATATCATAGATATTCTTATTAAAAAATATTTTACATTTGACGATTTCATTCGATGATATTCCATCATATTATATTGTTGATCTAATTTTATTCGAAGTGCCATAATCTTTGATAAAGATCTCATTAATATTATAGAAACAATTTGATATATATTATTTATCATATTTAATATATATTATTTATTAAGTCAAATAAAATAATTTAAATAATATTTTCATTTTGTTTCCGTACGATTGTCTTCCTTCCTTTTCTCTTCTTATTTATTGTCTTTTAAATTGAATTAAAAAGAGATGAAATTGAGAAACATTAGATCAGAGATAACAAAAATGAAATATGTAAAAGTCATTGATTGTGTGTCTCTAAACCGGTATATATATATTTTTTTATGAGATGTTTTTATATTGGATCTTTTGAATTATTTACAAACTTATCTTTCTATAATAACATATGCTGAAAAAGAAAGTATATTTATCATTGAAATGCGAAAAAAAAAGAAATATTCCTTAATGTGACGTAAAAAAAATTTTTACGAGTATAGCATAAAATATGGTTTTTTATTCGAAATAATTTAAATAATCGTTAGATAACTTTCATAATCATCTATTTATATACAAATATTAACACATAGGTAAATAGATAAATAGAGAGAGAGAGAGAGAGAAAGAGAGATAGAGAGAAAGAGAATATCTTTCTCTTACACTCTCATACGTGTATCACGTCTTCACTCTGACTGAAT
Organism: Vespa mandarinia; assembly: GCF_050613455.1. Classification (NCBI taxonomy): domain Eukaryota; kingdom Metazoa; phylum Arthropoda; class Insecta; order Hymenoptera; family Vespidae; genus Vespa; species Vespa mandarinia. Next base: position 2,280,768 of record NC_140828.1, on the reverse strand, counting down.
ATAAAATAAGATTAAGTGGGCCTACGAATAAATTTGACAAGAAAGATGGTGAAAGAAAGTCTCGTTGGTATAAGTAAAAGAAGAAGCACTCCTTCTCTACAATTTCATTCATGTTCAGTATTACTTTCAACGTGTACAAGGACGGTGTATTCGTTGTTGATTTAAGAGTCAGACGAATATTATATTTTCAATATGTATAATTGTTATTATTTTTATTAACATGATAATTAATATCAATGAAATTTTGTGACAAGTAATAAAATAAAAGTGAGAATATAATTATTAGCTTTTTATCGTTGAATCAATGTTCAATATAACGCGTCAAGGTCGAGACATAGTAAATGTATTCATCATTTGAAAAACTGAATATGTTAGTGTTAACTCGATATGAATATATGTTGAAAAAAATCGGAAAGATCGCAATAGCTTATGATAAATATTTCTATATTGATTATCTCTGGAAAAATAAATTCAAAAAGTATTATGAATATATATCCGATTAAAAATCTTTAATTATTATTAATTGTATTAATCATACTAATTATAATTGTTATTTATTACATTTCTTATCTTAATATTATTTATAATGAAGATGATAAGTGATTTATAATACACGCACACACACACACATATATATCTACATATATGTATACAAAGTGTATCTTCAACACAATTTATTATCAGTGAAAAAGGACATTAAAACTTTGTGAACGATGAAATTTAGAAAAGCGATTTTACTATTTCTTTTTCAAATAATTATTCTTATTCAAGGTGTTACTATAACGGATGTGATATTAAATCTTTTCAAATCCAGTATGGTGAGTAATATTTCAATAATACTTCAACGATGATTATTCTCTATTTATTTATGTCAAATAAAGTTCCATTAGAAAAAAAGATAGAGAAAAAGAACAAAAAAAAGAAAACAAATAATAATTCTTCAATCATTCAAATATCCGTATATATCATTAAAGTACATAAAAATGAAAAATACTATTGGCAATTTGAAAAATTTGCAGCTTATTTTTTTTTCTTTTCCTTTTTTTCTTATTTTCTTTTTTCTCTTTTCTCGATTTTAAAACGTCTTTCATTTGAAGAATTAAATATGTAAATATTAAGATATTTATTCAATATTGAACATATGTATTTACTTATGTAAAAATAATTTGTGAATTTGAATGAATGAATCTAGCTTTCAAATGAGAAGAGGCGAAAGAAGCGAAGAGAAAAAAAAAAAGAAGAAAAAAAAGAAAAAAGAACAAACAGTTATGGAAAAAAAAAAACAAAAAACAAAAGAGGAAAGAAGAAGAAAAGAAATGATTGACAATGAAATTGACAGAATATTTTTCAACATACGGAAGAAGTACACCTTATTTCTTTATTTTCCTTTTTCTCTTTTTTTTTTTTTTTTTTTTTTTTTTTAATAAAAAATAATACAAAGAAATAACCGAATAAATGTCAATGTTTCTTCCTATTACAAAAATTAACAATTTTTTTTTTTAATATCCTTATTATGTTAATTATACAATTCTTTTCATCTTTTTGTTTTTTTTAATATTAATTTTACTATTACAACTTATACATATAATATACTTATATAATATACATATATATATATATATATATATAGATATATATATACATAAACTTGCAGAACTTTCCTCTTCGCTCGTATCACCTTTCGTAGCCGTTTCACTAAATTATTTGTATGCAACGGTATTTAAGTTGAAACGGGCCGTAGTAAAATGCTAATGAAAGAAAGCAAAAGTATCAACGTGATATGACTCCTCAAGAAACAGTATCTTGAACGATCAGAAAAATATTTAACGAAAGTATATATATATATATATATATGTCAAGTGATATCGAAGACAATTTCTATACACAATATATGTATACATATATTTATATTTATATATAATTAAATATATATATATATATATGTATATATTATATAAAATTTAATGAATACTTTATTATTTACGAATAATTTATATATATATATATATATATATATATATATATATATATAATACGTACACATAATATTTCATTTAAATACGTTAATACTTCATTCGAAAAGTTTTGAAGAAATATAAAAAGAAGAAAAAAGAAACAAGAGAGAAGAAAAATAAGGAAAACAAAAACTAGTTATTCAATTAGATTTCTTTTTATAAAATGTATTATGTTATACATACATATACACGTAAGAGATATAAGATATCATTGAGGAAATCATTTCTTCACAATTCTTACGTTTCATTTCGTGCAATTTAATTTTCTCATTCCCTTTCAAAATTATCCTAGAACGTGACTCGTACCGTTTATTTAAAGAATAAAAATACCATAATTCTAATGCATTCATTAAATGTTTATTTTTTTTTCCTTCCCGAATAAATAACTCTTATAACACGGATGAAAATTAGAGATGTATTACTGTGTTACTTGTTTGAAATTTTCTCTCATCTTTCTTTTTTTCTTTTTTTTTTTCTGAGATTATTCTTCTTCTTCTCTTTTCTCTTATTCCAGGAAGATCTCAATACCAATGGTATAGTTTATCCAATGATTTTCAATGGTGTACGAAGGCAGCCTATAATACCAGACGCAGTACCATTTCCTTGTAACATTCGTTTCGGCAGGTTTGCTAAAAAAAAAAAAAAAAAAAAAAAAGAAAAAAAAAGCAACAAAAAAGATAATAAAAAAAAAAAAAATTGAGACATGACAAAACAAATGTTTATTTTCATTTATAGATCCCCTTACGTACCGGAAAGTGTTCATAGATTAAGACCGGGTGACATTGACGTGATCGGTGGTCTCGGTGATTCTCTCGTAGCTGGTAGTGGTGCTTTGGAAGAATTCGCTATTGGAACTTTCATTGAAGCACGTGGAGTCAGCTGGTGCGTTGGGGGCCAAGATAATTGGCGAAGATTTTTGACACTACCAAATTTATTAAAGGTATTATTCTATTAAAAATTTCATGTATTGGAATATAATTAATGGAAGAATAAATTAGACGTATTAATTTTATAATGAAGGTATTAAAAGGAATTTAATTTACATGATTGTGGGATAGAAATTCTTGGCCAATCTTAAAAAATTATTTTGAATTTAAAATTTAGAAAACTATTCTAAAAAAAAAAAAAAAAAAAAAAAAGACAACCAAAAAAAACTGAATGAAATTAAATTGAACATATTAAAAGAATTTATAGAATAATAAACATACGTAAATATTTATTTATTTGTTTTCCTTTTCTTTTTTTCTCTTTTTTTTTTTTTTTTTTTTTTTTTTTTTTATTAAGTCCATTGTATTTTCATTGTAGCAGGGTAAAGAGAATATAATTGTTTCTTTTTTTTTTTTTTCTAAATTGACAACAGGTATTCAATCCAAATTTAACTGGTTACTCAACCGGTACAGGCGAATTTATTTCATCAAAAGCAAGATTAAATATCGCTTTTCCTGTAGCAGCTACCGAAGATGCCATAAAACAAGCAAGAATCCTCGTGCAAAGGATAAGAAATGATCCTAGGATTAATTTTACCAAACATTGGAAGGTGTTAATTAAATCCTTTAAAAATTAGATTATTAATTGACATTAAAATGAATGAAAACTAATCTAATACTCGAGTGATACTACTTACAAAAAAAAATTTTGTTGCAGTTGATCACTATTTTCTTTGGTGCAAATGACATTTGTTCGGCTCAATGTTACAATCCTCAACAATTTTCACCATTACGTCATGCTTTTCATTTAAGAAAAGTTTTGGATTACCTTAAAATAACATTACCTCGTACACTCGTTAACTTAATTCCTACAATAGGTAATATAAAAATTTATAAACATAACTAGCTATATATATATATGTATATATATGCATACACACACAGACACAGGATGATTCATAAGTCTAACATGTCATAACTTTTTTCTTTTTAGTTGAATTTAAAAAAAGTATTGTAAATGAACTTAAAAAAAAAAGAGAAGAATGATTTAAATATTCTCGATAATAATTTTTTCTTAACACGTAATCAATGACGTAGGTGCACTTTGCGATTGCATTTTTATCTTTTTTTTTTGTTTTTTGTTTGTTTGTTTGTTTGTTTGTTTGTTTGTTTTATATATATATATATATATAAAAAAGTATGCGAGATATTTTGAAAAAATATTTTGTTCAAAGGTGATGACTTGTTATTATTACGTGAATTATCCTGTATAATATTAATTAATACTTATTTATGTTTATACGTACAGATGTCACAATTTCTCTTAGAGTTAGAAAAAGTCCTATGTGTATTATATTACATCCACTTTATTGCGCTTGTATGCATCAAGGACATCGACCAGATATCACAACCTCAAGAATGTCAATGATGTATCAGGAGGCAGCCGAAAGTTTGATCAATTCTGGAAGGTATTATTATTATTATTTTATTGTTTATTATTAATTTTGATAAATTCTAATCGATGTAAATAAATATTTCTTTTAGGTATGACAATACGCAAGAATTCACAGTAGTATTGCAACCATTTATGAAACAATTCAATGCTCCAAATGCCGATCCCAGTAGGGCAAGGCCAATCGATCCTAATTTGGTCACATACGATTGCTTCCATTTTAGTCAAAATGGTCATGCACTAGGTAAAGAATTATAATCTATAAATATTACGATCGATATTTCTATTTTAAACGACTTATTTCACTTTCGTGCTTGTTGTTTTGCAAATATTACATAAAAAAAAATTATTACTTTTAATTCCATGGTCTTCAATATATTCTATAACTTTTATAAACAATGTTTCTTCATATTTCTAAAAATAACAGAGGTATTTAAGATGATCCAAATTATTGCACTTTATGGACTATCTATAATACTTTTGTCTGTGGTAAATATACCCTAGATATAGATTTTTTTTTCAAGCAATATGTATAAAGGGTTACATATCGTCAGAAAGTTAAATTTTACAATACCGATATATTCTGTTTTATCGACATTTCAAGTTTGTCTTATCTGTCGGTAAAAATGTTTCTAATAATATTTATAAAAAATTTTCATAAAAAAAAAGCTATTATAACATAAAAATAAAATATTAAAAGTATTAAATATATATATTATATTATTATGTATATATATTTCATACGAACACATGATTATGATGGTATCTACATTACCGAATAAATTCGAGATTGCCTATGCAAAATTACATAGTTTTAGACTATCATTTTACATTAATAAAAGTCATTTCTAAATATAAAAATAATAATAACAATTATATTATATACTTTATCACGTAAATATATAATAATCTAGACATAATTTTTATATATTCCTAGGTGCTAATCTTCTTTGGAATAATATGTTCGAACCAGTTGGAAATAAAACAGAAAAAGGATTACCTAAAATATTAGAAAGGATTCGATGCCCTACAGAAAGAGCACCTTATATATTCACAAACATAAATTCAATGATATTTCAACGAACAGGATATCAAGATGGAATTATACCGAAACAATGGAAAAAGTAATAAGATGGTAATAATTTTTGAAAATGATTAAATTTATGGTATATAGATTGATACACCACAATTCATAATAGCTGTGATCATTATAAAACTATTATTAGAACAATTAATCATGTTACATGATCTTACACGCCTTAATTTTAATATAGAAGAACAAAATAATGAAATAAAAATAGATGAGACAAAAAAAAAAAAATAGGATCGTTCGATGTTACAAAATAAAGATTAATCAAGGTGAGTCAGTAAATCAGTAGATGATCAAAGAATTTGACCTTAGGCTTTTATAGAAAGAGCCAGTGATTAATCAAATGCGATCAAAATTAAATCAAAGAAATCCACTTATATTCAAATGTATAAACCTGTTTCTATTAAAATCTATAAACCTATATGTTTGTATTTAAATCTATAAGTAAAATTTATAAATCTATTTGATACTTTTACAATTAATCTATAATATAATTAATTTAATTAAATAAATCAGAAATGATAGATCGTGACTAATTAACATTTTCATATCGTATATATATATTTCAAAAACAATTCTTTTGATGACAGGTTTTATCGATCAAGTCAAAGACAAATAGATATAATGAAATTTCCATATAATGAAAAGGAGAGATAGATTTACATTTATAAATGCGTTATAGATCTTGAATAATTTTTTTTGTGCTAAGTTGTAAGATCAATAAAAAAATAATGATATTTCCAATGATATTTCTTGAAGTATTTCGTATTATAATATTCTTTGTTGTCACTTTTTTTTTAATTATCGTTTTTTTCTTGTTTTTTATTTTTTTTTTATTTTAATTAGCATATTTTCTTTACTTTTTTTTTTAATTAAAACATTTTTTTATTTTAATTAGAACATTTTCTAACATGTTAGAGAATATAATAAATTATAATCCATCATAGAACCCGTACGAAAAACATCCGATAAATACATATATATTATTAAGTCTGTTAATTATATACGGCTAGTCGAACTGATTCGATTTATTATGAATGAATTAACATACTAATAAAATCAATTCACTTAAATTCTTATTAAATGGTTTGATACGTAAGGCATTTATGTAATCTAATCATTATTTTGTGATAATCGTCTTGTATATAGTGTATCGAATGACGTTTAAAATTCTGAATATTGATTAAAATCATTTAATAGAAAATACAAAAATTTATTTTCGTCGATCGTTCGTTCCTCTTAAAAAAAAAAAAAAGAAAAAATTATATAAGAATATTGTTTATTTGTTTGGAATTTTTTTTTTGTATCCGCCATATAAAACTTTTCATATTATATATAATGTGTGTTTTAAGTGGTGTTCAATTAATGTATTACTTTCTACAAAGACAATTTTTCCTTTTCTTCTTTCCCCCACTCTTCCCTGCCACCCATCTAATTCTAATCGCTAGTCATTACATCATGGCATTAATACGAGGATAAAAAAAAAGAAAAATCAAACCAAAAAAACAACGATTTTGTTAACAATGAAATACGAAACGTAAGACAATTAAGTGAATAATTTAAAAATGTAATAACTTAAAACAAGGAAAAAGAACAGAAATTACTTGTCATTTAAATCGCAAACGAGACAATATCAATCGCATCTCTATTATTAATAATTATCTAAATGACGTCTTAAACAAATGCGTCAAACAGATGTTGATGTTGTTTTTTCTTTCTATCTTTCTTTTTGTTTCTTTTCTTTTTTTTTTTTTTCCTTTTCGTTCGATTTATTCTTCCTATCCATCTCACTTTGGAGTATTAGAAAAAGATTGACATTGAGCATATTCTCGATGCAAAGATTTGTCAGATATTCCATGTTATTTGGCAAATTAATATTTCAATTGTTCATTATACTCTGTACATTTATATGTATATATATTCTATTGAAATAAAAAGATATTGAAAATTTAATAAAAATAAATAAATAAATAAATAAATAAAATATATAGTAAAATATTGACATAGGTGCAGATAACAGGCACAATATCTGACTTGTCTTTTTGTTTCTTCATTTTTCTACGTCTATTATAATCCAGACACAACTCAGACGTAGAACTTAAAACGCAAAACGTAAGTTTTTATGCGTCACTGACAATAATTCATATATGATAGAATCACGCAATCTAACAAAAAAAAAAAAAGAACGAAGGAACAAGTTAAAAAGAAAAAAAAAAGAAAAGAAAAGAAAAAAAGAAAGAAAGAAAGAAAACAAAAAGTAAATCATAAAAACTTAAGTCACACAAACGCGATCGTATTCGAACAAATCATATATCGAACACGATCGTATCTGATCATATATCTGAACGTGTCGTTTCAATATAATTACAAATCTGTATAATGCAAAAAAAATTATTACATATGTAAGTTATCAGCGACCTCTCAAATGGCCATTGAATATTAACATACTCATTATAACGTCTCTACGCTTTGCCAATAACTAACATGACAGACCCTTAATTTATGATAGCATGATAAAATTATAAATGATATTCGAGTGACGACAAACGATGGCCGTTAAGTTTTTCATAGATATGTTATAATGGCCGCGAAAATATCACAACGAAAATATCAAATTCTTATCGAATAATTATTAATTAAATTATGACCGTGATTATACTAATAAAACATTACCGGAAGAATATTTATAGTACGAAGTGATATATCAAAACAAATTAATCCAATTTTATCACTATCTTCTCATATACTTCATACATGTGTATGTAATTTATATACAGGGTGGATTACAAGTTCTTAAGATTGTAGTTATACAATTTGAAGGGAAAAAAAAAGAAATAGAAAAAAATAAAGAAAATGAAAAAAAAAATAATAATAGAAGAAATAAAAAGAAAATAAAGATATCAGCCTAAAAAGAAGAAAAGATTAATTGTATTTTTAATATAAATTAATACGATTTAGAAACTTTTAACACATCCTGTAGATATATATATATATATATTATATAGATCTCTTTTAATTTAATATTTACATCACTAATAAGAAAGAACGTATTATACGAAGCGTTTGTATATTCCATACAAACAAACAAATATATAATATATTTCTCAATGTATTGTTGATGTATTGTTGAATAAACTTTAAATGCTGTTTTCTTTTTTTTTTTTATTTTTTTTTTGTTTCCTCTCTTAAGCATATTTTAACATATTGCATGTAAAATTAAATTTGCATCAATTAATTCTCGATTTTATTGGATTTTATAAAAATAATGATAATTATGATGATGATAATGATAATGATAATATATGTATTATATACTCATATGTATATATAAATATAAATATAATTTTTTCACCCTAAACAAGTCGAGCATTAAATCGGGTCCCTGTATTTTTCCAGAAACTATTCAACTGCATATACACGCTTCGATCGTTTTCATGGCACCGTCGATGCGTAAACTTTTCCTACACATAATCAACGTTCCATTATATCCCCTCTTTTTCTAATATATACAACACATAGATACATACACAGACATATATACATACATACATAAATACATACATATACATACATACAAGTTTTCTTTAGTAGAATATTCTTACGTAGATTGATGGATTATACAAAGAAAAAGAAGAAGAAGAAGAAGAAGAAGAAGAAGAATAAGAAGTAGGTCGATCGACTTACACAGTACACACAAACACAATTCTACATATACACATATATAAACACACACACACACAGATAGATAAATCTACACATACGTCATTCGAATCGTTCACCTATTATTAATTTTATTGAACGTGATACAATGTATTAATTATTTACATCGATCTACATGAATATTAGAAACAAAGAAGATGAAAAGGAAAAAAAAAAAGAAAAAATGAAAAAAAAAGAATGAAAAAAACAATACATTACGTGTTACACTTGCTTGCAAGTAATATAATCGACGATACCTCGGAATCGATATGATTTCTTACGAACAATTTATATATATATATATATATATATATATATATATATATGTATGTATGTATAAAGAAAAAAAAGATTAGATACGAAACTGCAATACATATGTGAAAAAAGTTGATTATCAAATTTCTTATCATCATTTATTTCAGTGACAGCCTATGTCTCGCCTGAGACATGTCACGAAAGTAAACAGAATACATATGTAGGTATCTGTTTATCAAAGATACATGTTAAACTAATTACGAGCACTCGACCCTATCGATTTTGTCGTCGTCGTCGTCGTCTTCATCGTCGTCGTCGTCGTCGTTTTCTTCCTTCGAAACAACTAGCGTATGGTACGAAAGTCCTTCTTTTAAATACAAACACGCATATATAGATATGTCGTCTCAATGGTAGATTATATATGCCCTCGTATTTTATGCAGTCTTATCTTTCCAAAGGAAGTACACATTCATTATTGGTTAAGATTAAAATGAGAAAAAGAATAAAAATAAAAAGAGGAAAAAAAAATAAATAAAAATGAATTGATTTATTTGCGTTGAGAAGTGTCAATGAACTGCTTTTTATATATACATATATATATATATATATATATAATATAATATAATATAATATAATATATGCACACCTACACACTTTCTTTTTATAATAAAAGGATAGGATCAAAGAAAAAGAAGTCTATATCTTTGTTTTGTTTGCTTTTTTTTTACTTCTTTGTTTTCCAATTAATTGCACATCTCTGTTTGTATTAATAAAGTACAAAAGTAAATGATATACATACATACATATATATATATATATATATATATATATATATATCAATAAATAAAAAGAATATAATGAATGAAAAGAAAAGAGAACAAAAAAACATATTGTTGAATGAAAAGAGTGAAGAAAGATTGACAACTAATACTGCCTCTTGACTAGGTAAACTTAATTCTTCTAAATTCTTCGCAGATTTAATTAATGATATGATAATCATCGTAATAACATGTATTATCTCTCTTAGATTCTGAGATGAGATAATTTATTATAATATGGCACGAAGAATAATAATAATGAGGCTTAACTAATAATAGCATAAATAAGCACGAATATATGGCGTGATTAAAGTGTGAACAATATTTCCTAACTATTGTAAAAAAAAAAAAGAAAAAAAAAAATAATGAGTAGGACAGAACGGATGAAAAAAAAGAAAGAAAAAAAGAAAGAAAAAAAGAAAAAAAAAAGAAAAAAAAATCGATTGATCCAATTAGATTTCTCGATTCTTCATTGCTCCTAAACATCTTCGTTCTTGTCTTTTTCTTGTTGTTTTCTTCTTCTTCTTCTTCTTTTTCTTCTTCTTCCTCTTCTAATTCTTCTTAATAGCGAAGCCATTCTTTAGAATCCAAGCGGAAGAAAATAACAGACTTGTGTTCTTTTTTCATTTGCTTTTTTTTTCTTCTTCTTCCAATCGATTAGCTCGTTCACTTTCGTTCGTTTCCAAGATGATTGCCAGTTAAAAAAAGAAACGTTAAAAAGGAAGTTATACTTCTTTTTTTGATCTTCTTCCCAGAGCATGATAGAAAGTTACTTTGCTTTGGCCTCCATTCAAAAAACTCTTCTTGCGAGCAAAGTTGATAAGAAAAAAAAGAGATATAGAGAAAGTGGAGAGAGAAAGAGAGAGAGAGAGAAAGAGAGAGAGAGAGAGTGAGAGGAATGATAATATTGATTGTAAACGTTCAAAACGATCATCTCTCATCTCGATTAATTTCCGTTCACTTTCTACCCCATAGTAGAATCCCTCTGTGAGAATGATTAGACTCATTCCAAGATCGATCGCTACTTTTACTCGTACTACTTCCAGAACTCGATACACTTTCTGATCTTCTGATTGGCTTCCTCGTTGGATCCAAAAGACGATCCAACATTTGTCTGATCGTACTGTGTTTACGATTGAACGGATTGGTATACATCTTCTTTGAGATTTTTCTCCTTTGTTCTTGTTTGTCTTTTCCTTTTCTTTTTTCTTTCTTTCTTTCTTTTTTTTTTGTCTTTTTCTTTTTTTATTTTTTTTTTATTTCTTTTCAGTATAAGAGATAATGCGTAGCAATGAAAAACTTGGAAAAAATTTTCTTTTCCTCTTCGAGAAAATCGCCAGAATTATCTTATCACTTATCACTATCCGACAGAGATATATATATAAAAAAAAAAAAAAGGAATTCGGTATTTCAAATATCGAACACTAAAACGACATTTGTAATAACTTTAGAGAATTAATTTTTCGTTAATAGTAATGTCTTTAGAGATCAGTATTTGTACACAGAATCGACTAACCGTACGTCGCTCTTCCTTTCTTGCGAATAACTGCTGGGACGTGGTTGCGTCGGTTTTATAGAGGAATCTAGCTCGATGACCTTCGGACGACTTCGTCGAACGTCGGAGTCGCCTTCGGAGCTGCTAACCATCTAAAATATACCTGCAGGTGCATCCCATCGTGATCTTCTTTCCACGACTGTTCGATGCTCTCTGATCTTCTTCTTCTTCTTCTTCTTCTTCATTTTTTATCTTTCTTTTCATTTTATCCATTATTAATCTTTCAGGCGAATAAAGTAAAAAAAAAAGAAAAAGAAAAAAGAAAAAAACGAAGAAAGTAAAAATCTAAAATGAGAAGAAAAAATGAAAATACAAGATCGAAATTCACTTATCACAAATATTTCGATTCTCTTTGACCAATGAACTTTTAACAAAAATGTTATCTTACCGTCACGATTTTGATTGTGTCATTCAATTTGCATTCGGATAACTTCATTGTCATAAGAATGATGAAATAAAAGTTAAAATTCACTTTTGCACTGTTGGACTTTTTATACGGTTGGTTTTTTTTCTTTTTTTTTTTTTTTTCTTTATAACGAAAGCATATCAACAGTGATCAAATAAAACGCGTGTTAATCGATAATGAGATAATTAAAATAATTATGAAAAATTACGAAAAAAATAACAGGAAAGATTTTAAAATTAGGTAGTCATATATATATATATATATATATATATATATATATATATATATATATATATATATATATATATATATATATATTTTAGAAAAAATTCAGAAAATTTCCATGAATATTTTTCTCTTCTTTATAGTGAGTTCGAGTAATTATTCAAAAGCATATAAATAAATTTAGAAACAACGATGGTATTGTATGAAGTGTAAATACGAAGAGGAAAATACCGTCTATCTTTTAGAGACTTCGTAAACAGACTTCGTAAAGGTTTATGAAATTCAATCTCTGACGAAGTCCAAACCTCGATGGCGCAGGTGTTAAGGTTAACGGTTTTCTCTCTCTCTTTCTCTCTCTCTCTCTCTCTCTTTCTCTCTCTCTTTTTCTTTCTTTTACGGGGAAAACCACAAGTGAGTCTGGAGCACATTCTCTTTCCAAGATCGAATGAAAACCACGACCTTGTCGAGATCTCCCGCCGTTTTTTCTTTATATTTTTTTATTTCCTTGCAAATACATGGATATATATATATATATATATATATATATATACATATATATACATACATTGACGAGTTATTTCATCGTCATTTCATTTAACTGATCATCAGAACCATCGAGAATACAAGATAGATTTTACGTCACTTAACACATCATTTAATTCACTCCCTTTTTCCTTTATTTTTTTTTTTTCTTTTTTTCTTTCTTTTTTTTCCTTTATTTCGTAATTATACCTCATCGCGTTTATAAATTTGTTTATTCGAACATTTCTATCACTTCCGCAAATGGTAAGTTACCTTCGTTCATTTCAATTTTTAATACTTATCAATTCCTAGAACTGATACGTTCTATCGTTGAAAATAAAAGTTCTTCTGGAGTTTTTAATTGTTTTTCATGTTTACTAATTCGCGAATATATTTAAATTTACGCAATCAAACGCGATCCGAAATATCCTTACTCGTAGAATCGAGCCAATTAAATAATTTAAGTGAAATTCTCATTAATTAATGACACATTTTAAATGATAACTACGTCATTGGTCGATTCTAACGAGCTTTTGCTCTTAAACGATATAATTACTGGATCCCCATCCATCTCTCCCTTCCTTTATTCCTTTCTTTCTTCCTTCCATCTTCCATTAGATAATCCCTCTTTCGACGGATGTATTAGAATCTATCGTGACAGCACAAGGACGACATTGTAATAATTGTAACAATTACATAGAAATTACTATAGTTTCGGCATTTTTTTTTTACAAAATGGACCAAAAAGTATTCATGTGATTTTCAAAATAAATTATTTTTCTTCGAGACCCTTTTACGCTTACGGTTTTATGCTTGTGGCTTTTATTACTTTTTATAAGAAAAAGCAAAAAAAAAAAAAGAAAGAAAAAAGCGATAAAAAAAGAATTTCGCTCAAAGAGTCTCGCAAAAAGAATAAGTAAGACTTTTAAAATTGATCTTGAGAAACTTTTGGATCCATCTGAGAATTTGTTGATGACCATCCTTGTTACTTTGAGGGAAAAAAAAAATAAAAAAATACGATGAATTTTCATTTGCCATAGTAAATAGGAATTCGAGAAAAATAATATTATCGACGAGATCGATTGAAGAATAAATAAATCAAGTACATATATAATTATATAAGTTATTGCATATATGTAACAATATATGACGTAGATATCGATTTTTAGCAAAACTTCAGATATTATTTTTTCCCAAGTCATATTTTTCCTCGTCGATATATATAAATTGAAAACAAAGTTACGTTGGGGATAAACCTTTAAATCTTATACATATTAAAATTTTCAATTTTTTCATAATAGTTTTTTTTTTATCCTTTATCGTATAATTTCATAATTGATTTCTGAAAAAAAAAAAAAAGAGAGAGAGAAAGGAAAACTAAATTATAATTGCGATACTCTAGCATAGTTGCCTTATATAAAGTATTATCGGATGTTGTGCAATTATTATTATATACAGTGACGATTAAGGTTGGCTAAATGCATTCCATTGAATCAACAAAAAAAGAAAAAAGATATCAAGTATCTCTATATATTTCACTATCACATGAACTTTAAGCCTTTGCAATCTTTCATTATGTTAGATTGACCATCAATTTTTCTTTAAATATATTAAAACGATTGTAGATTAAACTAGACATATAGAATTTACGAAAATATATTAATTTTTTTGTTTTTATATTATAATTTATATATATATATATTTTTTTTTTTTAGATTAAAATAATCTGGATCAATCCAGAGATTTCAAACAACCAAAAATATTTCTAATGTTATCATATTAATTTATAATAACATTATGACAATTAAAATAAATCATTTCTAATTGTCACATGATATATTATAAATTATTAAAGTTATAATAATTTATAACATATTTATATATTATTAATAATAATTGAACTTTCATAATTAATTATTACATATCTACATTATATACATATTATGTAACATATCATACATACGTATATATATATATATATATATATATATATATATATATAAATAATTATTAAAATTTTTTTTCCCATTTAAAGTTCTACAATGTCCTGCATTTCTGACCCAGTTTTTATTTATCAAGATGATGATTAAATGTAATTAAATTAAAGCATTATAGATTGTTATAAATGATTACGCAGAATCTCTTGTCCGTATAAAGCAGAGGAAAGTCTCGTTTACGAAGGTCATGGTCCAAGAACGCGTTGCACACGTTTATTTTATTTACGATTGCTTCATCCATTTGTCCGAGTGAATGAAGTCCAAACGTTTCTATGTAAGTATATACGTATGTATATATGCATATGTACAATATGAATGGTAATCTTCTCGAATTCGCAAATAATCATAATTAATCATTTATTTGATTTGCACACGCTCCTAGAAGACAAACTAACTCTAATAGACTGGATAAAATTAGAAAAGCATTATCTTTTTTCTTTTCTTTTTTCTTTTTTTTTTTTCCTATTACTTATTTCGATTTTTTCGTATTCCTTAAGAAATATGAGCATTCATAAATTAAAAAAAAAGAAGAAAAAAGAGAGAGAGAGAGAGAGAGAGAGACAGAGAGAGAGAGAGAGAGAGAGAGAGAGACAGAGAGAGAGAGAGAGAGAGAGAACAAAAAGAAAGGAAAAAGGAAAGAAAAAATAAAAGATAAATTTTTAAAAGGTAATAAAATTCGTTCGAATAACTTTCTTCCTGAAAGCAGCTTTCTTTTACTTCTCATCATGAATACTGTTTTCTATAGAACGAAAGTAGGCGAATTTTTAGTTATAATTTTATAACGTTCTTATTCTATAAAGATCTAATTTATCAAATTAAGAGATATAGATTACAAACGATTTTTGTTTGTTTTCTTCTTTTTTTTTTTTCCTCTCTTTTTTTTTCTAAGAAAGATGAAAGGAAAATTGAAAATTTTTTCCATAGCAAATCTTTTTCCTTTTTCTTTTATTATTATTATTATTACTTCTCGTAGTTTTTAATTATAATTTGATTAAAAAATATGAAACATATGATAATTTTGTTAACTTATAGGAGAGATAATAGTATTAATATCTTCGAATTTTTTTTTCCTAACATTTTGAAGATTTTATTATAGAAAAATTTTATAATACGTTTAAATAATCCTCTCTCTCTCTCTCTCTCTCTCTCTCTCTTTCTCTATCTATCTATCTATCTATCTATCTATCTATCTATCTATCTATCTATTTATCTATTTCTACGTTCCTTCGTAATGTTCTTGGGTAAAAAAATGTCTCGCGAATCGGTCCGATGTCAATCGACGCATTATATTCCTATTGACCCTCGTAATCGCGTTTATTGGTTTAATAGGTTCCGCAGATGGAAAGGATAGTGCTTGTTCTCGCGCTTCTTGAATGTGAACAATAGAAAAGATGATGATCGATTAGACGTCGTACCGTCATTGTCTGTATGATGCTAAAAATAATAACCAGAGAAATAAAATATAACATTTATTTAATCTTTTAGTCGTAATTCGTTTAAATAATTCTTTACCACGATTTAAATGCATGGTAAATATTTTAAATACGTTTCAAGATAATGGAGCATCGATTTAAGATGTATCTACTGTGAGTTTCTTCTCTCCATTTTTCGTTTTTTTTTTCTTCTCTTTTTTAACGAAAAGTAAATAATTGTTTTACTTTAAGTGGAAAGGATGAATCAATAAAAGTAGGTAAAATCAATGCTGTGTAAATCTAACGAGAGAGAGAGAGAGAGAGAGAGAAAGAGACTAGAGACTCTACTCTCAGAAATGTCTAACTAACAGATAATCTATGTACACATACATATATATATATATACATACATATGTATGTACCTAAGAAGAATGTGCATGTCATGAGAAAAAAATTTCAAAACAAAGTGGTATGAATAATCAAAATCAATAGATTTGAAAGAAGAAGAAAAAAGAAACGATTATAGAAGAACAATGATGGCAATCAAATCAAAATCTATATATTATATATAAAAGATATATAATTAAAATTGAAAAAATTATATCTCATTTTAATATAAAAAAGATGAACCAAAAGTTTCGTTTAAAGATTAAAAATATTTGTTTTTTTTTTCTTTTTTTTTAATTGCCTAAGAATATTTTCTTATTCCGTACTCTTAAAATAATATGTTTTTCTTTTTTCTTTTTTATCTTGGCGATTGTTATCTTTATTATTTCATATATATCTATATAACGATAACAATTCCATATATATACTTAGATCCTTTTTTTTTTTTACATGGATCGATAACACTTTAATCGGTTGACGTGCAATTTTCTTAGAAAGAATCCGAGGTTGCGAGCTCACGGATAAACAAAACCAGTCATACGAAAAAGGTAGACCCCCTTCAAACCGGTCTTTTCTTTAACCTAAACGAAAAAGTCAAGAGAGAAAGAGAGAGAGAGAGAGAGAGAGAACGACAGAGAGAGAAAGGAGAGGGAGAGAGAAAGAGAAAAAGAAACTTTAGTGACGCACGCCATTCGATACAGCTATTCACTCGAACGCATTCTGACGTCGAAGACGCGTTTTAAAATATGCGCGCACACTTCTTACGATTATTATTTATGACTCTATAAGAAAAATCTTATGTCGAGTTTGGTGAAAATTAAATAAAAAGAATATCAAAAAGCCAAAAAAAAAAAAAAAAGAAAACGTTTAGAATTTATCAATCGTATAAAACAGATTACGTCTTATTTCAATGACATGTCATATTTTCTCTTTATAGATAAAAGAGGACATACAACAGAGAATTTCGCTATTTATATTTCTGATAATTATATCTTATTCTTATTTCAGCGATATGATTTTTAGTTTGAAAAATGTTAAAGAACAAAAATACAGCTTGCGCCAAAAGTTTTCTTAGACCTCTTAATTTTGCTATTTAAAGAAGAAACGGAGAACACACACAAAAAAAAGGAAAAAAAAAAAAACAAAAACTAAAACAATAAATTAAACAATAAATTAAAGCAAAAAGAATAATTGATTTTTAAAATCACTTAAGAACTTTCGATCTATCGTCTATTAGATAATAATCTGTTACAAAATGTGTTGTAAGAGGAAAAAAGTGAGAAAACGTGACGCAAGAAAATTTGTCAAATCAATAAGAATTATTTCATTTGTCACAAAAATGGAAAAAAAAAAAAAGAAAAGATTTGAGATATTTATATGAATGTTCGAAAAGACATGAAACTTTTTCGTTCATGGAACATTTCCATTAGAGCTTATTTTTGTAAAAAGGGAAATGTATCTTCGTAATTATACCATGTTTCTCCTTTCGAAGATTATATGATACACCATGAAATATTTCACTGCGTCGATCGTTCGAAGGCTTCCAGTTCAAGGACGAAATATATGTATGTACTTTCACCGAAAGTCTGAAGACGGCCTTCTAAGGGCTGTTAGGTCTTTGACCTGGCAGGAAGCAACAGCAGACGGCTTGACCGAAAGATCGTCAGTTCTAAGTGATCATAAAAATCACTGAAAATAATAAAAAGAATTAAATAATGAAATATGTAATATGTAAATGATATAGAAGGAAAGATTTTTTTTTAATATGATTAATTTTGATAGAACATAATTTCATCGTTTTTTACTTAGATACACGGCAAAAAGTTTTATTTCCAATGATTGGATCTTTAAAATCAATCGCTCTTTTACGAATATCTTTTTAAGCTGATTTATTTCCTTTTCTCTTTTTTCTTTTTCTTTTTTTCAAATCTTATAAAATTATAAGCCTAATTGCTTGCAAAGCCGTCTAAAAAATCTCGAAAAAAGAACAATTTGACTTTTAAAATGACCTAAAAACTTTTGACCGATTCTGTATATGTATTTATTTGACCTTGAATATATGTATGTACGTGAAAAACTCGTTTATGATTAATAAGATTTGTCAATGAATGAATACATTTGTATTAACTTTCTTTGTAATTTAGACGAACGTGTAAAATTGATTTCTAGGCCAATGGTATATATACGAATTTCGTTTTAAGATTCATCATTTACGGCCATTGATAATTATTCTAAACTTAAAACATAAAAGTGCTCATAGTCTGAAAACAAATTATAAAAACTGTTGTCAATAGAACTATTATAGTTATGTACATATATTTATATATTATCCATGATAACGTCATTGAAATATCATACGAAGAGAAATCATATTAACTGTAGGAAAATGATGTTACAAGTTTACTTATCAATAAATGCTTTACGGTCACGTAGAATGAACTTTCATTCTATTTTGCGCGCTTGCTTTCACCAGATATGCACTCCATTGTTTTTGTTATTATTATTATTATTATTATTCTTTCGATCGATTAAAGTAAACTTTCTTATATACTTATATACATATATATATATATGTATATGTTTTAATAAATTAATTTTCCAAATTAAAATCCAATTAATTTTCCAAAAAAAATTTTCAATGTCGATATATAATGATTTATACAATTAATTACGTCGATTGGAATACGACAAAATATTAATCCTGATTTTTTTTAAGTGTGTTAAAAGTTTCTCGAAGTATTATTAAAGAGAAAAGAAAAAAAAAAAGGAAGAAAAAAAGGAAAAGAAAGAAATAAAAAAATTTATTAATCGAGAAAGATCTTTGATTTGTTAAATGTTCGCATATATAATAACGAAATTATTATGTCATTCTAGGTAATTAAAAAGATACTATATGCTTACGAAGTGTCACTATATAGTAATATATTACTATATAATATATAGTAATAGATTATAATTTTAAATATATTTTGCTTTATTTCTTCCTTCCTCTTTATTTATTTATTTTTTTTCTACTTTTTTACTCTTTTGCATGTATTATATCGTAAATATTCTTCCGGCATTTAAAAAAAAGAAAAAAAAGAATCGACGTAGATTAATATAGACATTGATCGGAAGAAGAATTGTCCGATTGTACGTAGTTTACGCATTATTTTTTTTTTCATTCTTTTTTTTTTCTTTTTTTTTTTTTTTGTTTAAATTATAAAATACATACCCTTAAACAAAAAGTTGACTCGTAAATCTTCATAGGGATAAGAAACTTTCTTATTTCCGTTTGTCTATCTACGGTTGTGATTTCATCTATACGTAGAGAAAGATATGCCCAAGGGCAAATTCCATAGTATGGAACTTCCTATTAACTGGTCTTGATTTGATTTCGATAGAACTGACGGAACAATCAAACGTATTATAAATTGAATATAATATAAAAAGAATATATATTTTTTAATTTAACGGATTATATGTATGTATAAGTAGAATGTACAAAAGTAATCCCGTTTAATACTCAATGCAATTGTTTGTAAATTCCTCGTATCATTGTGAATCTTCTTCTACCAACGACGATTGTACTCTCATCGATGGGTTTCTTTTTTCTTTTCTTCTTCTTCTTTCTTTCTTTCTTTCTTTTCCTTGAAAATAAATGATAAAAGTTATAATGTGTTAAGTATATAAATAATTGATGAGAATTCATGAGATATACTATGTTATATACCATATTATCAGACAGAATAAAACTGTATGCTACTGTAATATTACGTTAGATATTATGCGAATAAATTAATAATGAGTTCAATATGAACGAACAGTTTCGAACGATTCAAACGAGACAAAAAAACGATCATTACCTTAATGGCAACGGTTGATCATTATGAAATGCAGTATCGTACGGCGCAAAATATTTTTAAGGTAACAGTATTATTTTAATTACGATTAACAATGAAACAAAAAATGGTGGTTGAACATTTTTTTAAATATACGAGGAATAATGCAAAATAATAATTTCAAAATAAAATAATGATTAAAAACTTGACGAAAAAAGTGATGAAAGGAAGGGGTGGGGGGAAATAAAAGACGATTATTGTATGACGTTATTGGTGGATGTAGCGACCAATAGAAATGTTCGTTCGGAATAAAGTCGCATATGTCACGCCATCTACGTGGAATATTATAAGTATTTTTTGATCTCGCATTTGTGATTGAAATTCAGCGATTAACTTCTAATGTTTGAATTATTAATTATTTTGATAATAGATTATGTTTATATATATGATATAATTTTATTAAAATGAATAATCATTTGAATGTCATTAATCGTCAAGCGTATGTGTCGAGAAAATGGAAAAAAGATTTATCTAAGTTAACAAACTTTTTGAATATTCATTTTCCTTATATACCTATTTTTATTGAAGATATTTCTACGTATATTGAATTAAATGATTATGAAACTAATCGCATCAAAACTATACAAACAATAGGCCGTATTATACGCAAAGATAACGTTGACATGATCATTGATCTTAAAAAGGAAATACTATTTCCTATCTGTTGGAACTCATTATCTAATTCTGAAGTTTTTTTCAAAACCCCACGCAATAATAAGAACAATATATGGGTAATTAATGATAAATATTTATAATTAATACAAATAATAATCCATGAAATTATTCTATATTCAAATAATTTGAATATTATGGACATTTCCATTTTATAAGATACATCATTCAGTTCAATTATTTATTTTATATCTCAGTTTTTATTTATGTTTAGGAATATAATGCAGTTAGAGTTTATGGGACTCTTATAAGAAAGGAATCTCAAATTGTTCTTGGTATTAGTGCTATATTTGAAATAACAGACATTAATAATTGTTTAAACATATTTAAAATATTGACCTTGTTTGCACGTACAGAATACCGGCAGTGAGTTAAATTTTAATATATTATTAAGTGTGAATTATGGAATTGAAGATAACATAATATAAGATAACATCTATATTTATATATGAACATTTATATATATATATATATATATATATATATATATATATATATATGATTATGATATTGTATTTTAGAATCCCAACTAGTCAAGAAGTAAATAAATTGTTTAAAGAACAATGGAAAGAACAAAAAAGGTAAAATGAATTTATTGATGTAAATAATTATTAAAATTAATAATGGATATATAAGTATATGTATTAGTTAAATGATTTTTTTTATAGTAAATAATGTTTTGTTAAAAGGAATTGTAACATATTTTAAATCGGTAATGACGTTATACAATTTTATCGACAGTGTGTCATACTATTCAATCTTCTTGGCTTAAGAATTCAATGCTTTTTTGCTACGAATGTTTATGTTTATTCATTGATTTGACGAGAGCGTAGTAGTTTACATGTGATTTTTTAAAAATTATTAATAATCTTGATTTATAGTAATGTTCAATATATTTGTGAATTATTGTTCCTTTCGAAAAAGTCAACTAACCTCATTAATAAAAGTAACAAGTACAAATTTACAAATTCGTTATAAATCCACAAATGTAAAAATGGTTTTAAATAGTGGTGAAGCATTAGTATATCATCTAAATGGTGCGGAAACATTTGATTTTATGTTTCGCTTTGAATATCCTAGTGTGAATGTGAATCGTCAATTCAATTTTTCAAGGCATATAAATGAAAAAGTTGATACATTTTTGAAAAGAATCAGTACCAATGTTAGTAAAGTTATAATTAGAAAGAAAAAGAAATTTGCTGAAGAAGTCGATGAAATTATAAAAAAAGATATTTATTTATATAAAAACAATATTCAAATCAATGGTGATACTTTGTGTGAAACAATTTTAAAAGATGTAAATGATCTAAAATTAGTAATATTTGATGTTACATTTATGATAAAGAAAAATATGCCGATTGTCAATTGTATAACGTTACCATCATCTTTACTATGTGGCTTTCCAATATATCCTACCAAATTTGAATCGTTATATACTGATAAAAAATTATCTAATTTTAATTGGTACAAAAGTGATATAAATAATCCTAAACAAGTTTGGTTACACGTTGGTGATGAGTATTTGTATACACCAAATGTATCCGATATTGGTTTTAGATTAAAATTAAGTTGTATTCCACAAAATGAGACACATAGTGGACCTTCCGTTGAAGTGGAATCTAAGAATATTATAGAAGCAGGTCCAGGACATTGTCCATTTGATATTCGTCATATGTTCACAAAATCTAAATTAACAGGCAACAGGTAATTAATTGAAGAATAAAACAAATAATTATGTCAAAGTATCTATTGATATTCTTATAAATTTATAGAATGAATTTTATCTGAATTTGTATAAATTTAGTTTTAGAGTTACATCATATAATATATTGGCTAATGTATATGCCAGTACCACTTATAGTAAAGAAAATTTATTTCCATATTGTCCAGAATATGCTTTAGACATAGATTATCGAAAACAACTTATACTTAAAGAATTACTAGGTACGTTTATGTTAAATATATAGTATTAATAATAATAATAATAATAATAATAATAAACAAAAGAAAACAAAATAAAAAATAAAAAATAAAATTTTTTTTTCTGTTTCTCTAGGATTTAACTCAGATATAATTTGCCTCCAAGAAGTAGATAATAAGATTTATGATAATGATTTTATGCCAACTTTATCTTTACTACAGTATAAAAGTATATTCAATACAAAGAATGAATCATCAGAGGGTCTTGCAATATTTTTTAACGAAGAAAGATTTGAAGAACTATGTTATGATTCTACTGTTATAGGGCATAATATTGAATTACCTAAATTTGCACTTATTTGGTCAAAAATAAAGAATGAAAAAGCAAAAAAACGTTTCTCACAGAAAAATACAACTGTACAGGTGAAATATTATTACATTATTTTTTTGTAACTCTTTTTACTACTTATTAAGATAAATATAAATCTTATATAAAAAATAATTGTCTAACAGGTACTTGCATTGCGAGCAAGAGAAAGACCATCAGATATTTTAGTTATTGCTAATACACATTTATATTTTCATCCTGATGCAGATCATATACGTTTGTTACAAGCATATTATATTTTACTGTATATAGAAAATTTTACAGAAAAAATAAAGCAAGAGGTATGTGAACGTTTTTTGTTATGAATATATGATATATATATATATATATATATATATACATATAGTACGTAGTATTAGATTTTAACATAATCATAAAATTAATTTCTTGCATTATTACATATTATGAATAAATAAATTATAGTTACAAATATATATTTTAGCACCCTCAAAACAATGTTAGCATTTTGTTATGTGGTGACTTTAACAGTGTACCTGAATGTGGTATTTATCAATTAATGACTGAAAACTATATACCTGAAAATTATAAGGATTGGAGTAGTAGTAAGGACTTTTTTATTTTTTTTATTTGAATTACTCTTATCTTATTCATTGAAAATTTTATTTATATATAATTCTTTCAGATTTGGAAGAAACTGTGAAGGATATATCTTTAACTTATAATATTCCTTTTGCAAGTGCATGTGGAACACCGATATATACAAATTACACACCAGAATTTTCAGGCTGTTTAGATTATATATTTTATCAAAAAAATAAATTTGAAGTAGAGCAAGTAATTCCAATGCCTAGCAAAGAAGAACTTACTATACATATTGGTTTACCTTCTATAGTACTTCCAAGTGATCATATATCACTATGTGCTGATTTAAAATGGATTACATAATAAATGATAAAATGAATGATTTATATAATAAATATGATTTTATTTGTATATAAATAAAAATAAAATTAAAAAGAAAAAAAAAAAAAAATGTCAAACATTAGTTCATCTTAAATCAATAAAATGAAAGAACTGCACCGTATATAGAATGAATGTATATTTTTGTGATGTGCGTAAAAAATGCCAGATTATAAGACAGAAACATAGAAATGTTCTATCACTATAATATATGTATATATATACATATACATATAGATATGTAGAACATAATATGTTATGATCTTGAACTCTATTCTGTAGATTAACAGAGATTGTTTTATATATTATTTTATTATTATTTGTTATTTTATTATTAATATGTTCTATATAATTTGTTATATATAAAAATAACGTATTATATATAACGGTGTTTTTATACATATTAAAAGATTGTATTAATAAAATTAAAACAAACGGGGGAAAAAAAAGATAAATTTACTTAGCATTAATATATAAGCTCAGAGTTAATATAATTTTGAGATTAAAAAGTTGGCACCTAAGTTTGATTGCTATTTCTTTATACCTATTACATTGCAGAATTCTATAAATATACTTTAATAAGAAATAATGTTATCAACAAACGAAAAATCATTCTATATAATATATAAAAAAAAAAAAATTACATATATAATATGCTTTATATATCGGTAGAGCAAAGTCTTAAATAAAAATATTCTATATATATATATATATGTATATTATGTGTGTGTTTGTGTGTGTGTGTGTGTGAGACCACGAACAATGAGTATAATATATAATAGTTTTTCAAATCTACGAAGCACCTAGTTCAACTTTATTTTTTTTTCTTTTTTTTTTTTTTTTTTTTTTTTTTTTTACTTCTATTTTTCTTTCTGTAAATTTATAAATACGTTAATATAACAAAAGATCTCTTTTAATAAATATTATTTTATATGAGATGTGTTCGTGGTTATACCATTACACTCTTATAAATATTCTTATTCTATAGTCTTGAAAGTTTTTGCTGGATGCTATCACATGCGAAAATGTTGTATGCGTTAGATCACATTAAAGTACTGCAGCTATAATAACAGAATCGTCTGTCGAATCACCATCATCTTGATCTATTTTTTCTGTTTCTGTAGGATTAATTGTCAAATGGTTTTCATGGTTTATAGGAGATTTTTGAGCCTTATCTTCGACTTGAGAAGGGCATTCAAAGTGCACACAATGAAATACCTATATATATATATGGATATATATATATACATACATACACATAACTTAGATAATGAAATTTTTATTAAGATAATTGATATTTGATAAATAATATGTTTAACAACCTCGTTCTCCGTATTATAGGTTCCAACTATACGTATAAAAACAACGGGTCTGGCTGGATGAAAATGAAGTACTTGCCAAGAACGACAAAGTTCTTTAGTCTTATCAACTACCAGATCCCAAGTTAAATAATTACTAGATACTTCTATGTAATAAGAATATGAGCGTTTATCGCAATCCCAAAGTAATAATCTGTAAGAGTAATTTAAGATAATTTACATAAGCTTATAAAAATAATTAAATAAATAAGATACATATATATATATATATATATTTTACCTCATAGAATCTATGATATAAGGTTGTCCTAATTGTATTAATATAGAACCTGAACCCAATTGATGACAGGTATATCCACTATCCCAATCATAATCTGATGTATCACCATTTAGTAAAGCATTACGTATTCTATATATAAATATATAAATAAAAAATATAATTAGAAGATAATTGAAAATAAATTTCTAAATGCAGATACGTGTCAAAAAAAAAAAAACAAACATACCTACTCACTCCTTCTGTAACAGTGGCACCAAACTTCATAATAGCAACATTTCTCGTTGGAATGATAAATCCTTCAGATAATTTTTCTGAATGATTTCTATAATACGCTTCAAAGCTTACAACATGGAATACCTGTAATATATAATTTCTAATTGTTATATGATGTATTTCTACCATAAATTTATAATGTCATTAACATATTATATATACAATTTTCTTACTTTATTCACGGTATTATTTGTACCAACAATACGAATATAAACCATAACTCTTGGTTCAAAATATAAATATTGCCAACTACGACAAAAGTATTTCGTATAATCGATAATTCTCACCCAATGTTTTTGATCCACGGATACCTTTCATAAAATTAAAAATTAAAAAAGGAAAAAAAAAAAAAAAAAAAAAAAGAAAAAGAATATATTAGTATAAGCGAATAATTTATATTATTACTACAACATATTGAATTAATTTCTATAATATTTGATTAAAGATTCTTACCTCAATGTAATAAGAATATGAACGTAAATCTCTATCCCATAATAACATCTTTATATGATTTATTATGCATTGTGTACCTAACTTAATTAGTATACCATGTTCCTGTGTATCCGTTATTGCATGTCTTGTATATCTATAAAATTATTTTTACATTATTATAAAGTTCATTTTGATAAAGTTTCAAAATATTTGAATATATATTTTTAAAGATTAATAAATTATATTTACCCACGTTCCATATCATAATTATAAGAATTACCATCCAAAAGATAACTACGCATTTCACCTTGTAGAACTTCAGCGCCATAAACTGCAATGGCAATATTTTGATCTACCAACATTTGGCCTCGATAAGCAAGTTCTGAAGATTTGTCCATTATTGCTGTTATTGCATCTAAAATAGCTTCGGAAGATACCAATCTAGTTGGCCTCACAACATTTAAAAGATCGGTCAAAGAAATAAGACTTAATCTTACTTGTGCTAAAATATTATAGTTCAATATTATTAAACCTTTTGTTCTTTCTCTTTTCTTTTTTTCTTTTTTTCTTTTTGCTTTTTTCTTTTTTTCTTGTGAGAAAGTAAAAAGACATTCAGAAATTATACAACATTTCTACAGACCTAAAATTTCCTTTGCATCCACGTTGGGATTTGCTTTGATCCATTCTTGTACGGCTAAGAAAATATCAATTTCTGGTGCATAGAATGAGTCACGTGAAATAAGTTCATTTAAAGCTATAGGACTTAATTGTAAAAAACTGTCTTGATGTATAATTTCGGCAGCATGTTTATTAACATATTGATAACACCACTTTTTCAAGTCCAAGCATGAAAAAAAAAATTTGTTTAAAAATTAAAAAATAAAAAAAAACAAAGAAATATATATATCAGTTATAACTTTTGTCATGCAAACTAATATCCTATTAATAATTGTAACATAATCAATAATAATAAATAAATACAAACCTTTTTCAAAAATTCCATTTGATAAAGACGTGCGGCATCAAATATAACACAAAAATTTTTTATACTAAGGATTTTTTTAAGATAATCAGATATTGCATTTTCAAGTTCTACAAATCCATATTGATGTGCCAAACCAAGAATGTCGACGATTACCTTAATAGATAATATTTCTTATTGTTTTTCTCTAGATATTTATAAAAAGATTATATGTATATTGTAATACCTCCTCACGTTGATTTGCAAGAGATATATGTCCAGTATATATGTATTTAAATAATCCTTTAAAAGCTGGTACAGATGCACCTTTTAATTCAATTTCCTGCTGAGTTGATTCCTTTAAACCACCAAATAAAAGAGCTCTGAAATATTGACTTCGCGCTGCTAGAATAATTTTATGACCATTAAATCTTTGATCTGCAACTATTAATGTTATATCCGTGTAACTATTTGAGAGATAAAGAGCACCAATATCCTCAGAAAGAAAATTCGTATGTTCGACATCTCCAAAAGATGTTAAACGATGACGAGAGCTCATTTTTATATATTTTGATTTAGATAATGTTCGAGTAAGTAACTACAATAAGTAAACGTACTTTAATTTCTAAATGATTCCATTTAATTTACGTTAATCTCATCGTTATTGTTTAACTATTCTAATACTAACAATAATTGAAATAAAATTTATATTATTTTTCACTGTTTTGCCACCTTAGTAATAATTTATATTTTAATCGATAATAAATCACTGATTTGTTACTCTTTACCAAAAAGACAACGCGACTAATGGTTTCACAATTTGTTATTTCGAAAATATTTCCATTAGTAAAATTGCAGGATTAGAAAATGAAAACTTTTTGCGTGTTTTCCATTGAATAGTTACATGCAGTGTGATTTAACGAATCGCACGTCCACATCTCAGATCAAGAAGAATAGACCAATCATATCAATTCTATGAAATAATATATTCAAAATTATTGCGCATGAAAAAAAACAAACCGTCTTATTTTTTTAATACTTATTTCGTATGCTAAATGCATATAGTATACTAAAAATGTATATTAAACAAAAAAAAAACAAAAAAATCAAATTAAAATGTCACAATGTAAAAAGTTAAATTTAAAAGTTAAGTTGGTAGTCCTTGTAGAAGCCAACCAATTATCAGCTGTGAATTAAGATTTCGACCAATAGCTGAACTCACAATGCAGCGTCAAACAAGTATAATAAATAAAATAAAACCTTTAATGAAATATATGAAATAATTTTAATAAGAAATAATATAGTACGAATTATAATAATTAAATATGAACAATACATTCTGTAGAATTTTATAAATACTGAATTATCACAAAAATATATATAGAAATAGTAGATTCCTGTGTTAACGCAATTGGTAAAAATCATTTTAGTGTATCTATTATCGATTTAGATTCAATCGATAATAATGTACATATTTATTTTGCAATTGTCTTACAAATAATTTTCTATTTCTGTAAAAATTTTTTCGTCTAATATAAGAAAATTATCCACCATTAATTCTAAATTGTCTAAAATTACGAATCAAAGATTACAGAAAACAGAATACAAAATATAAATCACAAATTACAAATCATCGTAATAGTAATGTTATTGTACAGCGTTTCCCAACCTATGAATCGTATTAAATTTTTAATAGAGTGCCAAATGATAGCTGTTATTTTATATCAAAGAAAGGAAAGTGATTAATTTTGTGTAAAAGTGTAAGAGAATTGTGAAAAGTGTAAGAGATTTTCAGAAAAAAAATTTTCATATTTTTCATCGAATGTTGTTGAGAATGTTGCGAGTATATTGTAGAAAAAATCTTTTAAATAATAATCGAATTTCACTAAATAAAGAATAAATAAAGTTTAAACAATTCAATAATTTTATAATTAAGAACGATAAAGGATTGTTAGTAGATCAACATTTCTTTTTTATTATCGAGTTTGATTTCTAGCATATGTGTGTGTGTGTAAATACATCATTTATGAGAAACAAACAAAAGAATTTGTGACATTGAAAAAATTAATATAAATCAATAATGTTCGAATTAAAAGATCAAAATTATTTTTTCTCCCGCCATATTTTAAACTATTATTTCGTTATTTCAATTTTTACAAATCGATCGATCGTTTATGTTAATATCGGATGTGCATCGCAGTCAAGATATAAATAAATTAGTTATTATTCAATACTTAAAAATAATAATATCCTTTTTATATCAAAATATTTTCAAGGAGGATATTTAACATATAGAAATTCTTATTAATTATTTTATTCGATTTATTAATTATATATTTCATTTTGATTAGGCCGTAGAAAATAGAAAGAAACTATGTATATTTGACAGGTGATGACGTATTCGTGACGTATTTTAGTTAATTATGTAATTAGAATATAATTATCTTTTCACGATATTGATTACTTATTGTTTGTATAGTCTTAGATTTCATGTTGTATGTTTTTTTTTCTGATAATAGGTAACGATATTAATATGTTTATTGTACGCGATACACATAAGCAGAAAGAGAGAGAGAGAGTGAGAGAGAGAAAGAGGAAGAGAGAGAGAGAGAGAGTGAGAGAGAAAGAAAGCAAGAGAGAGAGAGGGAGTGAGAGATAGAGTGAGAGTGAGAGAGAGAGTGTGAGAGTGAGAGAAAGTGAGTGAGTGGGGGAAGAATCTAATGCGCATGCGCGGCGAGAATCGTCTATCTTCTCGAACGGTGGGCATGACGCCATATTTGTTCCATTGATACCGGCATCAAGCAGAATACGTATCGCTGTCATTAATTACAGGTAATTAGCATAATTTTTCTAACATACATTCTTGGCTAATGTACTAATCGTTTTAATAAGATGCATTTTCTAACGTGTGTTATTTGCGAAGCGGAATTTAGCCGTGTTTAAGAGATATTCGTGAATATAAAATTGGCGTTTCGTTTTTCTTTCGGCGACTACTGCGTCATAAATTTTCTCGAAATTTCTACATTTATTTTCACAATATCTGTACTTCTTTCTTACTTTTTAACGATGCTCTGATTAATAATTGTGCATTAATTAACAATGTTGAATGAATTTTATATTTTATTCGATTTTTACAAGTGCATGTGCAACACGTACATTCACACACACATATATATATACATGCTATTTAGACTCATACATACATACATACAATTTATTTTATACTCTACTATTAACATTTGATACTTTTCAGATTTTCAAGAATTCCACTAATTGAAAAAGTGCAGTTAATTGAAAAAGTCCAGTTAATTGAAGAAGTGCCACTAATTGAAAAATTCAACGAAAATAATTTGTTAGAGTTCTATGTCATACATGTGAGTCTATCTGTTTTTAGGCATATAAAGCAAGATTTAATATTATGAAATAATAGGATTTAGAACATTTGAATATAGAATAATTATAAGGCGTGATCTCGTTAGTTATGTTTTATACCCAGAATTGTTATTAGTTAGTGCTAAGTGTAAAAATTTCTACTCATTGATTTTGATAGGCAATGAGAATTTTATTATCCAATAAATAAACACTGCGACTTTCCTCATTCAATCTTGAACTTTCTTATATTTGTCTATGCTGAAAGAAGTTTTCTGTTCTCAAAGAAGTTTGAGCTATGCTAAAAATAAAATGACAGGACTATGTGTTCTTTAATGTAAATAAATATATAATTATTAAATATATCTCTTACATACATGAACAATATAGGTTCTTCGTTTCATCGTTGGAATCTTATGGAGGAACTATAACAACATTACTTTAGAAAACATAACCTTAAGTCTATAGAATTAATACATTAATTTGATTATAACAAGATTTAATATTATTATATGCGTCTTCAAGTATTTTAATCCTTTGATGTATAATTAAATTCTGATGTATTTTTATGCGAATATATGGATAAGATTACTATGACAAGTCAAACATTTTAAGCTAATAGGTTAATTAATATATGGTATTAGGATTATCAACATAAATCATGATTATATATTCTGTTGTTATATGTTATAGTTTACATTGTGCATTTGCTTATATTACAATGTTTATCCTTTCATAGATGCACATACAAATACTATTACATATAATGCACTTATAATAAACATATTCTAAATGGTAATAAATAGAAATAGATTAGATTTATTGCTGACATGCTACATATATATATATATATATATATGTATTCTTGTCTAGTTTTCAGAGAGTTTACGTAGGGAATAGATTAAATTTAGAAAGAAGAACTCAATGATTTTATAATTAACAATAAGAATGATTATTTAAGAACTTTATTACTCTATAATTATATAATTTTCCAAAATATAATTTTAAACATTTCACAAAAATTTGAGATATCTTTGTAATAAATATTTTTTTTTTTCTTTTTTTCTTTTTTCATGTCTATATCAGATATAAATACGTATAGACAGAGAGATAATATAAGATTCATTGAGAGAGTACAATCATTATGAGAAGTTAATAATAGCAGAGTTACAATATATATGAAACAAATATAAATAAACAAATTGTTCTTTTAATTAATAATTTTTATTTAACATAAAAATTGAGACATATAATTGTACAGCATAATTATATATCAACGTTAGAAAATAATCATTATTATTGTCCATAACATATTTAATACTCATATATATTATATGATATTGTTTATTTATTATAAACATAAAATTATATTACATGTTTTTATGATTGTATAGTTGAGAAGTAATGTTTGACGTTTATATTTGAAAAACAATATACGTAATCATCCTTTTGTATTACTAAAAAAGAAACAATAGGGCGCATCATTTTGGTTGTGAAAAACACAAACAATAGTGATGGTCAAATACCTCAGTATTGCACCCTGCGGCGATGAACTTTAATCGTCCGTGTCGGTATGTATTTCTATACATAGTCATTATTATGCTTTCAGTAGAGAGTAAGACACAGCAACTGGAGGCAAAAGATGGAGGAGTTGGAAAGGATGAAGAGAAGGCAACACGTGTATATCTTTTGGTAAGTTGAATAGATCGAACATATAAGATTTACAAATTGATATTTTCTTCGTGATCTTTTCAATATTATTCGTTAATAATAATTATAATAATATATATATTGTAATATTTAATATTTTATAATAAATTATCTTTGATATAATTAATGATTCTTGTATATAAGAACGACTGTAATAAGCTTACTGATAAGTAAAAATAGTTCTATATTTATGTATTATTAATTATATCCATGATACTGATGTAATATTATATATTAAATATATTAATAATATATTACTATATAATAATGTATTATATTTATACATGATATATGTATACATGTACATTAATAATGTAATATCTAGGATGAATCAACGAATAGAATTTTATAGAAATAACAAATAAAGTAAGAATATTTCCAGATAATAATCATAATCATTCGAATGTTAACGATTATTATTATATAGGATATATAACAAATACGTATCATTATTGATTGGATTATTATTTATTGATCCGATACTTTTCGAAGAGGATTGCTAAGTTGAAGTATTTTGCAGAATTAGTCTCTCTCTCTCTCTCTCTCTCTCTCTCTCTCTCTCTCTCTCTCTCTCTCTCTCTCTCTCCCCCCCCACCTCCTTTCTATGAGTTTCAACGCAATCGTGGGTATTATTCTACCTGGCACTTCGGGATATTTAAATTGGAATTACTTTTCTCATTATAAGCCATCCAAGGGGAAAATCTCTCTCTCTCTTTCTCTCTCTAGCCTTCTTTCTTTCCATACTTCTTCTTCTTCTTCTTTTTCTTCTTTTTCTTTTTATTCTTCTTCCTTTTCCTCCAATTCTTCTTCTTTTTCTTCTTCAGTGCCAGCTTACCTTTACTATTTTCATCGCGAAAAAGTTTATCTGTGACAGGTGACAACAAGGAAAGTCGGGGATCTTCCTTGGTACATTAAGAGATGCCTGCCCGCTCTTCAGCAATTATTCTACCTTCTAACATTTTTTATTACGACGAAGAGGAGATGCGTCCATAAGGGATTACCGTACTATCGTTTTACTCCTGGCGATATTTTAACCGCAAAATGTAATAATCTTCTTCTTCCAACGATCTCTCGCCCTCTCTCTTTCTCTCTCTCTCTCTCTCTCTCTTCATCCCCTCTCCCCTCTACCCCCCCCGCCCGATATAGGTATAAATTAGTTATTTTTATTTTCTTCTTAATAATAAGTTTCTTTTTTCTTTTGAATTTTTTTCTTTTTTTTTTTTTTTTCCTTTTCTTTTTCAACCCCGTCCTTACAAATAATGTTTTTATTAATATAATAACTTGCCAGAGGTAGCCTATATTCCTGTAGGATATAAGGATCAAATTTAAAGCAGATTCGATTCTCTATAGGATATAGCGATCATCTCGAATACATATATATATATATATATATATATATATATGTATGTATGTATATATAGTTATATTGTATAAGGATTAGGAGATTTCTTTCTATACTTTTGTATTTTTTCTTCTTCTTCTTCTTCTTTTTCCTCCTCTTCTTCTACTTCTTCTTCTACTTCTTCTTCTTCTTCTTATCGTTAGCTTCTTCTTCAATGACATGTAGAGGCTGATGGTAAAAATGCATTACACGTTATTTTGGCAGGTTGATCCTATTATACAAGTACAAACGCTTCATATAGTGGTTAGTGGTAAAGCGTGTTACCTAGTCCGTTGGATAATATTAATGATCCTTTATAAGCACCATGATAATGAATCATAGTTACCCCGAGGGTAGTGTGTCTCTGTCAAGTAACAGCGCTCTTATGGACGGAGTTTCCAATTTGAAAGCTATATTCTATAGCTGTTTTTGCAAAAGTTTTTAGTAGAAATTTCCTTCGTAAAGTACACGATCAATCGATATTTCAAATATCGACTATACGTCATGTCGTATTAATAATTTCTTTCTTTCTTTTTCGCTTCCCCCCAACCACCACCCATCCCCACCATCACATCTTTGGTTTCTTATTCGTTTTTTTTTTTTTTTGTTTTTTTCCCTTACATAATTTTTTTTTGACAAGTGGTTATTATTTCTAAATTATTCTCACATTTCTATTCTTTTTTTTTTTTGTATTTTTATATATATACATATATATATATTATTTTTTTTCTTTGTATATACAAACGATCTTTCCTTAACCCTACGCCGTATGAATTTTTATATTTTGTCGAAAAAAAAAAAAGAGAGAAAGAAAAAGAAAAAGTTTCCTCAAGGGAAATTATCTTCTAAGATCAGGAAAAAAGGGATAATGAAAAAGAAAAAAAAAAAAAACGACAAATCAGAAACAGAAGATACGATGAGATTTCCATACGTATGTATATATTTATCGTCGTATTTTAAAATTGATTTACGAAGTAAATATGAACGACGTGGGTATATATATTTGATAGAGTATTATTTATCGATAGAAAAAAACTGATGATTATTGTTAAAATTAAATATAACTGCGACGTTTTTCTTTTTTTTTCTTCTCTTTTAAGAATGAAATTAATATAATACATTGATAGGAAAAGTCAAAAAAAAGAGGAAAAAAGAAAAAGAGAAGAAGTCGCGAATTTAAAAAACATCTCTCTCGCATAACAAAAGAATTATGTATCACCAATGATATATAATTAGAATTAATATATAATTACGTAGGGATAACTATAAAATGCATAGGATATTAACGAGAGATCAACAAATTTGACCGATTAGACGAGTTATAATAGCAGATAGAAAGCAATTCCCTTTCTGGCAGATTTCTTTACGTATAGAGATATCTATGCATGTATATATGTACGTATGTACGTATGTATGTACGTATGTATGTACGTATGTATGTATATACATGCACATTAGCGACGTTTTAAACTCACGTCCTCCGCGCGTTTTCTACGCGGAC
>NC_140828.1:2232500-2235000 GCF_050613455.1 Vespa mandarinia | reverse complement strand
GCCTATATATAATTCAAAGTCAAATCATATATATTTATCTCTTTTTAATTTTTCTTCAATTCCGTAGATCCACATTTGATATATATATATATATTAAATAAATTTTGTATCACTTATCAATCAACTTTCAACAGTAATTACAATTTCGCGGGGGTGAAAAATGTACATTTTACAAAAGTAAATCTCAAGGTCTCTTAAAAGTTTTCAAAAAGTTCTCATTTAAATTATTGTAATTTTATTAAGAAATATTGAGAGAAATTGATATGTTTGTATATATTATTAAATATCTTTAATGCATCTAACTTAATATTTAGATACTTAAATATGTCCGAGATTTGAACAATGGCTACATGGTTAAAGATACAAACGTCCGCCATTGGAATTGTGGTTTACTAAACAGCACAACTCAATTAGAAGGCCGTTTAATCAATTGATGTGGGAAATCTCGTGTCTTCTACGTAAATCAGAACTTATCTAATATTACGGATTATCACTATGGATAATGAATCAATAAGTGACTATTTTTATTGAAAAAAAAATTTTATTAATCGATATAGATAATTATATTATCGATATGATAATATTTATTGAATTACCATTATGGAGGATATTATTATGAAGAAGGAAATTTATTAAGAATAACATTATTCATATATATGTAGGTTGAATTTTTTTAAGTAAAAACAAAAAAAAAAACGAAAAATAAAAAGAAAAAAAAATAGAATTAATAAACTAAGTTTTCTTGGTATGTTCTACAAGGATTGAAAGTTCTTATCGGAAATTCGAGTTTAATCAATATATATATATATTTATATACACTGTATATTTCTATACATATAAGAGATCAGATAATTTGTATTGGGTGTATGTGTATGTATTTGTGAGACAGAGAGAGTAAGAGAGAGAGAGAGAAAGAGAGAGAAGAATATTTTATTATATGTATAAGGAAAGAATTTGGGTATTTAATAACGTAGAATATCGCATGTTCTGAGTTATTCGTGTTTGAACCATTGCAGTGAATCATTAAATAACTTGGTATTCCGGTTAGCAGCGTTCTCGAAAATTGCGAAGCTTTAGTTTGAATTGAAGTGCCATGGCACACCGATGTCTTGATTGAATTCTTAATTTTACTTACTCCGGTGCGCCGGCTCCTTCAATTTTCTCTTTGGTGGATATTATTTTTGATAGTAATAAAACGTTATCTTATTTCGTCGATAATTCACGTTTATATCATCCTCATTTTTTTTATTATTGGTAGGATTTTTAAAAGTGCCAACATTTTTCGAAAAATAATTGATGATTTCAAAGAACTTGAATGGTGGCCTTTAGAAAAAGACCGTTAAGATATGAATCTGGGACACGGAGATTTCGTGGATCCGAATATTAGTGACGCTCAATTTAACTCATTGAAATCCGTAAGAAGCTGCTAGATGGTTGAAGCCATAACGCCGTAACAATTAATCTCTGAATAGAATGTCACCGAGCACCGGTACCAAGTCTGATTGCTATTAACTTCTAAAGTAGTTCTTATTATTCTAAAAATTGAAATCGTAAAAATTTGTCGAACTTAAGTGAATATTTTTCAAAAAAAAAATAAAAAAATAAAAAAAAAAATGTAAGCGTATACATAACACACACACACACACACACACATATATATATAGACGTATTTTTATTTAAATAACAATACCACAGATGCTTTAAGATATAATTGGGAAGAAAGAATGAAAAGGATCATGAAGAAGTATTTTAAAAAAATTGAAAAATTAATAGGGTTTAGTAAAGAACATTGGTATATTTATGTAATAAGAAACGAATAAGCCAAAGTCAAAGATTTTTCTTTAAGTTGACTAATAATCGATATCCATGGATAGATATAAATATATCTTGAACGACATATCGACATATTATTATTATATACTTGGCATATTTACATACGGTAGACGTTACGAAGAATAAATATTTGAAGAGCGATAGAAAGAGAAAGAGAAAAAGAGAGAGAAAGAGAGAGAAGATGAAGAGGAAATCGAAGTGTATCTCTTTGAGCATCAAATGGAAAAGGGAAGAAGGCTAGAGATAAAGAGAGAGAAGACAGAGAAGGATGTAATAGCAAAAAGGAAGGAGAGAGAGTGAGAGAGAGAGAGAGAGAGAGAGAGAGACAGAGAAGGATGTAATAGCAAATGGGAAGGAGAGAGAGAGAGAGAGTGATGTTTAGGGTCAACGTCGGAAGTCTCACTCGCATTTCTCACCTAACATCAATGAAGTTTGTATATGGAGCACATGGCGCGTGTGCATCTAGGTTGAGTTAGTGATGGGCGGGCTGTCGCCAGTATGTGCCAGCTGTTTCACTACTAGCCGCGCTTGCTCTCACCCACCGTCACCATCCTCTCTCTCTCTCTCTCTCTCTCTCTCTCTCTCTCTCTCTCTCTCTCTCTCTTTCTCTCTTTCTCCTTCCTAGTACCCCTTACCACCCTCCCGGCAGTCGCGAACAGAGCTTTAA
>NC_140828.1:2227500-2230000 GCF_050613455.1 Vespa mandarinia | reverse complement strand
GAAGTCACGACGTACTAATGATGATTTCTTTTTTTTTTTTTTTTCCTTTTTCTCTTTTCTTTTTTTTTCTCCTTTATCACTCGCTTTATTGAGTCTGGGTTGAGCATTTACAAAGTAAAAGACGATACAGGACAACTCAATGTCCGTTTTTTCTTATTTTTTTCTTTATATTTTTTTATAATTCTTTTTTTTTTTTTGTTCTTTTTTTGGAAATCATTATAACAACGGTAGGAACAATTTACCTGCATCTTCGATTCTCTCACACTTTTACATGTATATACGTAGATATATATATATATAATATATATATATGTATATTTATGTATATATCTGTCTCTATCCCTCTATCCAATACACTATCCTCTTATATATATATATACATAGATATATATATATATTTCTCTCTTTTTCTCTCTCTCTCTCTCTCTCTCTCTCTCTCTCTATCTATCTATCTATCTATCTATCTATCTACCTATCTATCTATCTATCTAGTCGGCAAATATTTTGAGCGAACATTTGCTTAGTCACTCGCATACAGATTGAAATTGCCGGATCCAGTAACGAGTTTAAACGAGCTCCCGCTGGTTTGAGAGCTACTAAATAGCGTCTAATTGTAACGAATTTGATTTCTAGTTTTCTCACTGCACAGAATATGAACTGATAGGGGAATGGATGAACGGAGCTCGTAGTTTTGAACGAGGAATATATATACATATGCACATATATATATATATATATATATATCTACATTTAAATGTACATCCTTACATCATTTCAACGTATTGTCATCCTATATTCGTCGAAGGATCACATTCTCTTTCTCTCTCTCTCTTTCTCTTTGTGTGCGTTTGTATGTGTGTGTGTGTGTGTGTGTGGGACTAGGGTATTCTGAAAATGAAATATATCTCTTGGTGTGCATGAACATACACCTCTATATTTTGTTCTGCGCCAGACGCAGCGGTTGTACGAGCGGAGAGAGTACTAGCCATTCTTGTATTAGCCTTATTATGTTCGACACGTACAAGGTTACCAACGAACCGTAGTATTTTACGTTGATATAAAGATTTTCTTGAATACGTGGAATTATTCTTTGATATTTTTTCTCTCTCTTTCTCTCTCTCTCTCTCTCTCTCTCTCTTTCTCTCTTTTTCCCTGATGGATAATTTTATATAATTTTAATTAATCTTACGTATCTATCGTAATCGTATCTTATTTGTATATAATAATACAGATCGTAAGATCGATCTATTGACATTATTAATTTCAAGTTAGATCATCGTCTTAATCGTAAAATGTGATATCTATGTGACTACGTCATAGAACGGAGTCATAGATAATAGATTAAAAATTAAAAAAAAAAAAAAAAAAAAAAAAAAAAAATTTAAATGAACGATCAGATCGTAGTCTCTAAGTGTGAACTATAATTCGAATTCGAGATGGTTTCTGATGTTGTTCTTGTCTTAGAAAATATTGCCTAAGGAAATATATATATATATATATAATAAATCAAATTCGAGAACATTAGATTAGATACGCTTTGTTATTGTATAATAGTATATATAGTATATAGGATAGAATAAGTGTAAAAGAGAAAAAGAGAAAAAGAGTAAAAGAGAGAAAGAGAGTAAGAGAGAGAAATAGAGAGAGAGAGAGAGAGAATGTTGACGCCTAAGCTTTTCCTGTTTCTCTTCTATGTGGTATATCATTAATAGAACGAAATGAAGTGTCTTTGATGCGGTGCGGTTCGATGTCCAAGCTCCCAAGGAGAAATGATATTTATTAAAGGCCGACTTTGTATGTGTATAAGGAAAGAGGGACCAAGAGTGGAACTCTCCCTTTGGTTGCTTTGTTCTAAGTTCGCGAAAACCCGCATAAATATCTGTAACGAGATCGCTTTTCGTTAAAAGAGCAAAGATTTTCCTTGACGATGGCTTAATTAACGTAATTCTCGAATCGTTAATGTCGAATAAAGAAGGAAATAGAAGGATAGAAGGATGAAAATAAAGATTTGATATAATTTATTCTTAACAAAATATTTTATTTGCATGTCGATAATTATCATAATATAAAGAAAGATAAATTAATAGGATTAATGGGATGATTTAACTGTGTGGATAGTTGAAATTTCATAAGGAAATAATTTAACGAATATTACGCATATCCTTTAATAGCTATAAAAGATAGCTTACTTCGCGTTTGTCCTTGCTTCTGTACCGGTGCAAATTACCGGAGCCTTTTTATCCTTTGAAGTTGCAGCAATAGCAGCAGCGGTAGCAACGGCACCGTGTCGCGTCCTGGTGGTGTGTCCTGCCGCCTTTACGATTAAATCAGGCCTGATCTCCTTCTCTCTTTCCCTCCCTCTCTCTCTCTCTCTCTCTCTCTCTCTCTCTCTCTCTCTCGTTCTCGCTCTTGCTTTCTGTGTACCTATCTCTCTGTCTATCTTTCTTTTTCTCATTCGTTTCTTCTTTCTTCGTCACTTCGTCCTTTTGCTTCTTTCACC
>NC_140828.1:2215000-2222500 GCF_050613455.1 Vespa mandarinia | reverse complement strand
AAAACAATAAGTTCCTATTCGATAAATTGGGCTCTTCAATTTTGTACGTTCGTTCAGAGTCGATTTTATAATACCCCCTCAGCAGCGCACTGCTGGGACGTCTTTATCCTTTTCCCATCTGACAGACAATAATTAAATGCTCTGCACGCGTCTGGCTCATGCGCGTACCTACTACTACTCCTCCTATATATTTCATACGTCATAGACACGCGTCGCTGTGCTTAGAGAAAAGCCCCGATCGTGTGCTTCGTGCTTTTCGCGTATCTTAATTTACCACTTTTCCTTGAGCGATCATCGGCTTAAAGAAAAAAGTAGAAAATTACATTAGAGAGAAAGAAAGAGAAAAAACACGTACACACAAAGAGAGAGAGAGAGAGAGAGGGGGAATGAAATAATTTTCTATAAAAGATATTCATAGTTTTCGAAATGTTCTAATTAGAGAATCTATATCCTTCTTTGTTTTGTGTATAACGTTTATGAATATATCTTAATTTGCCACTTTTCGCTTGAGCGATCATTGGCTCAAAGAAAAAGTAGAAAATTATATTATATAAGAGAGATAGAGGAAGATATATATATATATATATATATATATATATATATATGTAGATAAATAGAGATAGATGAAATGATTTTCTATAGGAGAAATTCATAGGTTTCGGATTATTCTAAACGCAGAATCTATGCTTCTTTGTTATTTAAGATTCAAGTGTATATGTGTATATATATATATATATATATATATATATATATATATATATATCATATCTATGTATATATACATACATACTGATTCTCGTTGAGAGATCTATACACACTTATATATACATTCATGTAAGGAAAGGTACGCGCATCCCGTGGAACGATGTAATCCTTCTATGTTTCTCCTTGAGACATAGAAATGCGCTGAGAATGCACATTAAGGGAATGCACTACTTCGGTACTTAAATCGGGCGTTTCGTATTTGTCACGTTGAACGGTGAGAGGGATATCTTTCAAGGATAACTCGTCAAGATAAAGAATTATTAAATTGCTTTACCTTTTTTTTTTTTTTATTTATTTATTTTCGTTTATTTCGTTTTCTATTTTATTTACTTTTTCTCTTACCTTCTTCTCTTCCTCCCTTCTTTCTTCTTCTTCTTTTTCTCTCTCGCTCGTTCTTTTTTTCTCTCTTTCTCTTTTCTTTTTTCTCTCTCTCTCTCTCTCTCTCTCTCTCTTTTCTTCTTCTTCTTTTTCTTCTTCTCTCAAATAACGTTATCATTCTATACAGATTTTTCTTTCTATACGCGCGTTATATTCCTCCTTTTCTTATGTTGACTTATGTCGAATAGCGAACGAATTTGATCGACCGTTTTAAAAACTCGAACTTTATGTATATATCATAAGTTATATTTCCTAGTGTCGATCATCCCATCCCTTCCTTCTTCCTTCAACCCACTCTCTCTCTCTCTCTCTCTCTCTCTCTCTCTTCTTTTCCTCGGATAACTTTTCCGTCGCATTATACGATCTTCTTTAGCGTACTTTAATATACGAAACGTCGAGCTACTTCTCGACACAGAATTTTTTGAAACGTCGAACGTGCGTACGTGTATCAGCATGTATAGAGTGCCTACATGTAAATACGTATTTCTATATCTCATACATTGTGAAATTTTATATATATATATATATATCTTCTCTCAAGGAATTGGATGTGTTAAACTTTTTGTAAATTTTATATTATCACGTTAAGAATGCAGTTCGATAAAAAGATTTGATCGTTTCTCTCTCTTTCTCTCTCTCTCTCTCTCTCTCTCTCTTTCTCTATTTTTATTTTATTTTATTTCATTTTTTTTTTTTCTTTTTTTTCTTTTTTTTCTTTTTTTTTTTTTTTTTTTTTTTGGAGCAAATCATATTACGATATATCTTTATAGAGTTTCGACGTGTAATAATACTACAAGTTATTAATTATTATAGATGCTTCTCGTCGGAGCCAAAAAAGAGTGAATCAAAACGCAGCTTATCCGAAATGTTGGAAAGCTATTTTTTTTTTTTTTTTTTTTTCTTTTTTTCCTTTTTTCTTTTTTCTTTTTTCATCAAAGAGAATAGACAGGTATTTCTCGACAGGAAATACGTTATCATTTCGACCATTTAACGATGTAGTTTAAAAGGGAATACTTAGCCATATATATATATATATGTGTGTGTGTATGTGTGTATGTATATATTATTTCTACGTTTTACGTAACATTTATTTTTCATCATTATTAACAATGGAATTGGGTAGGGTGGGTGGGCGGTGGGAGGGAGGTAGACCATCCGTGTATGTGTTTGCTCAAGCGCATCTGTGCGTGATATTGATACGATGTTTTAACGACAAATTGATCGGGATATTTGAACCAAAATTTAGCTATGATTTTTGGTGGATATTTTTATAATCGCTTTTTATTATTTTTTTTCTCCCTCTCCCTCTCTCTCTCTGTTATTTTTTTCCTTTCTTTTATCGTTTTACTTTTTTTTTCTTTTTCTTTTTTGTTTTTTTTTTCTTTTTCTTTTACCCTCATCTTTTTTTTTTCTCTCAACCGAGGTAAAAACTCTCTTGTATGTACCTATATATCTAACAATAAGATTCGATTTCGATCATTCAACTTCGATAAATGTGATCCTATCGATCGTCCAGTAAAAATCGTACCTTTGGGATTCTCTACTTTACCAAACTTAATTCGATAAAAGTACTTTAAGGATAAAAATAAACTAAACTAAAGTACAAATAGATCGTTGGTAATATGGCGAATAAGGTTTTATCAAAAATCAATATGTCGAATCGAAAGGAGATATAAACCATTTTATCTATCATTGGATCGTAGATTTTAACCAGCGAATAAACACATCTGCCTTATATAATAAATAATTAAAACGCCGATACGACGTGTGTAATGAAATAAATTATGTTGTTTGAGATAAATCTGGATTGTATAAAATATTAAGAGAAAGGAAGAAAGAGA
The DNA here is from genome assembly GCF_050613455.1 of Vespa mandarinia. Classification (NCBI taxonomy): domain Eukaryota; kingdom Metazoa; phylum Arthropoda; class Insecta; order Hymenoptera; family Vespidae; genus Vespa; species Vespa mandarinia. Next base: position 2,219,516 of record NC_140828.1, on the reverse strand, counting down.
GAGAGAGAGAGAGAGAGAGAGAGAGAGAGAGAGAGAAATATAATAGAGAAATTCGTTCGGATAAATAAGAAACAAACATATTATATATCCTTATCTTTTCTTTCTTCCATTAAAAGACGAATATACGGAATTATTTTTTGTTTATAATAAGACAAACGTTAAGTTATTATTAAACGTATAGTTAATATCAACGTGTAACTCATATCAATGCTTTTTCCATTTACATTGTTCCGTTTCGCTATTCTCCGACATTCTAATGAGCTGTTAATTTCTTTTCCAGTCTCTTCCTCCTCCTCTCTCTCTCTCTCTCTCTTTCTCTCTCTGTCTGTCTCGATCTGCATGGGTCCTCTTCTGTTCCAACACCATTTCCACCCCCGCCTCCCCTTCAATCCATCCCTCCATCTATCTATTGAACGAAGTTAGATTGCGTTGCGGTTTTTCGCTCGAGAAACGAGTATCGCTAATCCGTATGTTTTATCCGTGTGTTTCTAAGCTTCGTAGTAGGTTCAAATTAAAATTCTCGGACTATTTCCATCTCATTCACTTTTTCTTCCATTTTCATACTTCTCACTTCTCCTCCTTCCCCACACACACATCCTCCATCTCTTTCTCTCCCTCCCTCTCTCTCTCTCTCTCTCTGTTTCTCTCTCTCTTTTTCTCTCTCATATACTTCCCGTTATTTATGCGATAATGTTTATGGTAAAGAGAAATCAGATTTTTCATATATAATATATATATTAGCAATAATAATTATAAAATATATGGAGATAAGCTTTAATAATTATAAATATATATATGTATATATATATTTTTTTTGTTTGTTTCTTTACTTTTTCTCTCTCTTTACACATTTTTTCTTCTTTTTCGCCTCTTCCTTTTCCCCCCTCCCCTCTCTCTCTCTCTCGCTCTTTCTCTCTCTCTTTATTTTTCCCTATTTTTTTTATTTTTATTTTTATTTTTATTTTTATTTTTATCTTTATTTTTAATTTTTATTTAATGCGTACTCGTCGAACGTGTGTACGAATTTGATTACGAAGCTTCGATGAGTATTTTAAATTTGTACGCGGAATGCACAATAACCGATCTCTCTACACATCACTCATCACTCATCATCATCATCATCATCATCATCATCATCTCTCTAGCAATACTCTGTACCCATATATATATATATATATATATACGTTTATATATTACAGTAGTAAATTCTGTTCGATGTTTAATAAATTTTTTATCAGTATAGAACACATCAACTGGCACAGTACTACTGGTAAAGTTACTATTACAGTTACAGCTACTGTTACAATTACAGCTACAGTTACATTTATAGCTATAGCTGTAGGTATACAACTACAATAGAATGATAGTGTAACGTTTCAATCGTTATGCTTCAAATGTAATTCCTATCGTCTCGATCTTTTCGAATCATTGATTCCTATAGGTTTTAACATTCTAAAGGATTTTCTCTACTGTGAAATTCACGTTAATTCATTGATACGTCAAATATTCGAATAAGTAATAATAGACAAATAGATTTTTCTATACGTGAAATAGAGAACGTGTTCTCTCTCTCTCTCTCTCTCTCTCTCTCTCTTTCTCTTTCTCTCTTTTTCTCTTGTTCTCTTTTTCTCTCTTTCTGCGTGTGTATGTGTGTGTATGTTTTGTAGATCGTCGTCAATTGTGAACCTTTGAACATTTTTTTGGGATCATGTACCCGACTGTCTGCTAACACATTACCTGAGTTATTTTTCTTGGTAAAGAAGAAAATGCATTATTTTTCGCATCTATTTCTCTCTCTCTCTCTCTCTCTTTCTCTTTCATTACGTCGTTCGAGGTAATCGAAATAAATCGACGAATATTTAGAATCTTTTGGATGATATTTCTTTCTTTCTTTCTTTCTCTTTTCTTTTTTTTTTTCTTCTTCTTCTTCTTCTTTATATTTATTACCCTCCATCTCGGTAAATTTCAGAGAATTTTTAATATACCTTGTGCGAAGGTGATATCGTAAATTTAGAAAGTTCAGATAATTTTGTAAACTATGTAAATAATCCAATATGTTGTGTCGTCTGCGCTTTTTTATTTCTTTTTTTTTATTTCTTTTTTTTTTTTTTTTTTTTTATTTTCTTTTTACTGTTATTATCATCGCTGAAAATGAAATCGTAGGATTTAGATAATTTTGCCAGCAAAAAAACTTTCTAATACGAGCTTATAATATATAGCGTGGTTTTGTTGCTTCAACTTTGACGTATTCTTTTTCCTTTTTTTCTTTTTTTTTCCTATTATCCATTTTCTTTCTATATACACATATATATATATATATATATATATATATATATATAAATTTTTAACAAACTTTTCTATATATATATATATATATAAAAGTTTGTTAAAAATTTTTAATGTACCTATCAATGTCGATACTCGAAGATTCATGAAATCGTAAATTTTTATAAACTTTTCAAGACGTGCAATTTAATATAATATCGTGTCCTCGTCAGTTTTTTTTTTTTCAATTCGTCGACATACATACATACATACATACATACATACATACGTGCATAGATACATAGATACAGACAAACATAACATACATACATAACATACATAGATAACATACATACATACATTCATACATATAACAACGATATAATAATTTTGATACCCCCGTTGGGAATGGTTGTCGCTGGCCTCTCCTCCTTGCTGAGAAGTTCTAGCGTCTAAAAAACTTGAGGATTTATTCATTAGACCAGGAGGACGCTGTTACTATCATACTCGCGTTACATACATTTCCCTGAGATATGAATGCACGGCTTGCTTGCAGTGTTCAAATACTTCGAGCCATGAAAACATTCTTCTAGTACATTAAAGAGTTGGAATGTGCGTTGAATATCAAAGAACACATACTACTGGTCTTCTTAGTTTCATATCATTGAAATAAAGTCAAACAACTATCTCTCTCCCTTTCTCTCTTTCTCTCTCTCTCTCTCTCTCTCTCTATCTCTCTATCTCTCTATCTCTCTTTCTATTTCTGTCCGTCTATCTCTATCTCTTTCTCTCTCTCTCTCTCTCTCTCTCTCTCTCTCTCTCTCTCTCTCTCTCTGTTATTATTTTGCAAATTATATATGTAATTGTAACGATTAACAAATGAATATTATTATCTAATATGAAATTGTATTATAAATACGATTAGATATTAAAATAAACATTAAATGATACTTAATTGATATTTTTATTTATTTATTTATTTATTTATTTATTTATTCATTCATTCATTTTTTTTCCTTTTTTTTTCTTTTTTTTCGCTTTTTGATCGGGTTATCGAGTCGATATATTAATGAAAATTGGATCAAATACCATTGCAATGTTTCGAGCGAATAATGGAACGAACGACATTATTGATAACAACGTATTTAAAGAATTCAGAACATTACTTTAAGAGAATATACCATGAATGGCATTGATGAAAATTTCATTTTCATTTGTCAGGTACGAATGATTTCAACGTCAAGTATTTTCTTTTTCCTTTTCTTTTTCCTTTTTATTACATTTTATTTTATTTCATTTCATTACATTTCATTTCATTATATTTCATTTCATTTCATTTTATTTTATTTTATTTTATTTCATTTTATTTCTTGTTTCATTGTCAAGTGTCAGTCGATATTATTAATTATCATTTTGCCGCGGACGCGAATAAATAATGATATGCTAAATTTACTAAATTTAAAATTACGTTTGCCATTGTTTTTTGATTAAAAAAAAAAAAAAAAAAAAAAAAAAAAAAAAAAAAAAAAAAAAAAAAAGAAGGAAAAAGAAAATTAAAATCAATAAAAAAAATATAAAGAAAAAAAAAGAGAGAAAAGGAAAGAGAGATGGAGAGAGAGAGAGAGAGAAGGAGGGGGAAGGGGAAGAAAAAAGAAAAGAAATGCATTTTAGAGATAAGTTTTTGACCATTCCGTTGAAAGGGGAATCTCACATGGCCGAAGAAAACGAGATAAGCTTTAATAAAACCTTTCTCATTTTTGAGATTAAAGATGCTGCTCGAGTATAAACCCCCGTAGTTCCTTTTACGTACATTCGCTATGTAATACCGATCATTTAAAGGATAAAAGGGTTTTAACACGTTCTGCCATGCCGCAAAGAGCAACAAAGAAAATAATTATCTTTCGTATATCTCTTTAATTAAAACAAGAAAGAAAAGAGAAAAAAAATATATATATATATAAGAAATTAATAATAATTAATATCAAAGAATAATATCCTTGAGATATTTAATATATTTAGATGATGGTATATTTTGTATTTTAACGATCAAATGAAAATTTCATTGTTTTCGATCAAATTTTTATCGAAAATTTTTTGATTGAAAATATTTATCTCACATTTTTTTACAGGGCATATAGGAGTATTATAATTTTTCTCTTTTTCTTCTTCTTCTTCCTTTTTTTCTTTTTTTTTTTTTTTTTTTCTTCAAGATGGGTCAAAAGATCTTTCTGAAAAATTCGAAAGATCAGTT
>NC_140828.1:2200000-2207500 GCF_050613455.1 Vespa mandarinia | reverse complement strand
TGAATATTCGTGTATTACGTTTATATGTATGTCTTTCGTAGAAAAACGTTTTGCGCGTTTCTCGAAATCGCGAGAAGCTCGAGATTAATGTTAGGAAATCTTACGAAAAGTTGCTTTATATCGATGGAAACTCGTGCGCTTTCGTTCCTGATAAATCGGTCTTCTTGTTTAATGACGACTCATCGACGCTCTTGGCTTGCGATGGCTTTTCACCCAGAATATATTTTGACTTGTTGAAAAGGAAAAGTTAGGAAGAAAGAAAGGATCATGAATGAAAATAAGAAAATCCATATATATATATATATATATATATATATATATATATATATATATGTACACACGTCTTCTATACAGTGTGGACTAAAAGTTATTCACTAGCTGGATCAAAAAGAGTTTGCTAGATGATTTAAAAAAAAAAAAAAAAAAAAACAAAAAAAAAAAAAAGCAGGTAAAAATAAAGAACAAATCAATTAATCTTTTTCTAAAATCACGTAAGAACTTTTGGCCCGTCCTATATTTAGATATTCAATAGTTTTCAACCAAGTGAACGACCACCACCATCACTATTACCACTACTATCACCACCACCACCATCGCAACCTCCTTCCCTCCTTCTACCATCACTCCAATCCCCCTAACCCATCCCTCTCTTTCTCTCTCCCTCTCTCTCACCCTCTCTCTCTCTACGTATTTCAAATACGAATTCATGTGTAATGGCTGCTCGAATGGTTCTTGCGCGTTACCGGAACGATAGAAAAAAGTTGGGCCGAATAATGGGATAGGAATTCAGTTTCAGTTAACGTAGGGGTGAGGGTGGGTACAGGATTGAGGAGGGAGAGGATGGGTATAGAGGATTGTTAGATGGTAAAGAGTAAGAAAGAAGTGGATGAAATTCACAAGGGTAAAGGAAGAAATATCTCACGTTGGATTTCATTCTGTTATTTTATTCTGTCAGATCTCGTACACAATTGCTATGATACTTGTATACTACTGTAACATTATCAATCACCAACATCACTAATCATCATTATTATTAACATCAGGTTGTCATTGTGCATTGATATAAAATGTTGAGACAAAGAGTACGATAAGGAGTTTAAGAATGAGACGTTTAATGTTTACGATGATATAAACGAATTATATTTAATATGGATTTTATGTATAACAATGTCAAAAACATTGTTATACATAATTCGGAACATTTCCCTCCCCCACTCCCCCGAGAAAATATATATCATTAATCGTATTCTTACGAGATTTCTTTTTACAAAAGTGAAATGCAACTTTAATGGACAAGAAGTAATAAGATTTAAGAGAGACAGAGAGAGAGAGAGAGAGAGAGAGAGAGAGAGAGAGAGAGAGAGAGAGAGAGAGAAGAGAAGGAACATTCTTTAAGACTTTCAATTAAGAGGAGAGCGTCGTAAAAATTGAGTCGTCTCGAAATATCGAATATATTTTTTGTATATATATATATATAAAAAGAAAAAAAAAAACAAGAGAGAAAAAAGATTAAACTTCCCCTCTCTCTCTCTCTCTCTCTCTCTCTCATATACACACAAACATATACACACACACACACATTTTCTCATTCACAAAAGTGACTTAATAAGCGTACTTCAAAATAAGTGTCTAATCGTTATGGTTCGAGCCCTGTGTATCTTCAGTGGTTCTACGTTCCGCGGAATTGATAACATAAATATTGCGCGAGACAGTAGCCATAATTTATCGCCATTGTAATGACCCTTAATGTTCATGAGTAGTTCGGCTACAAAGCCCTCATAACTCTTACGCGGAGCAAACGTTGCTAATTTTCTTGCGCGACCGTCGTTGCTTAGGCTGCCTTTACCGTCTCTCTTGCCATACCATGCCTTGCCTTGCCTTGCCTTGCCTTGCCTTGTCTTGCCTTGTCTTCCCTTGCCTTGCCTTGCCTTTCCTTTCCTTTCCTTTCCTTGCCTTGCCTTTCCTTGCCTTGCCTTACCTCGCCAACTTAAACTCGACGGTTTTCTCTTTCTCGTGGTTTATCGTTCTTTTTTCCAGAAAAACGTAAATTACATCCCGAAAAAGTATAATCATCCACTTTCTCTCTCTTTCTCTCTTTCTTTCTTTCTTTCTTTCTTTCTTTGTTTCTTTGTTTCTTTCTTTATTTCTTAGTTTTATCTCATAGCTCTGACATTTGCGCTCCTCCTCTTCTTTCTAGCAACATCCAAGAACGTTTGAATGATCTACTCTACTCATTTTCCAATTTTAATCGCCCTTTTAGCATTTTTCCAACTCACTCATATTCCGTATAATTATTCTATTGAATTAACCCTATTAAAATATTATCTAACAATTGTTATTTATTGTTTCTTTTGGTTTGAAATCGATTAACGACATGGATTTTGATGTTTTGTTTTTTATTCGAACTTTTTCTAAAGAATACCTTTTTTCTTCTTCTCTCTCTCTCTCTCTCTCTTTCTCTCTCTCTCTCTCTTTTTTCCTTTTCCTTTAAATTTGATCAAAATACGATCAAAGATCATATGGGTTTCATATATTTTTTTTTTGCTTTTTAAATATATAAATTATATATGTATATATATATATTTTTTTTTCTCGTTTTTTACAAATTGATTTATAAGAAAAAAATTAAAGTTATATAATTTAAAAGAGGTCGAAAGTGTAAATTAACGCATAACTTCCAGTGAACACATCGTGATCCTTATTTTCAGTAATTATTATAGGAATCTATTGAATTCCCAATCAGAACGTAATAATCAGATCCCAACGATCCAAATCGTTCGATGACAATAATCCATCTGTTTGTCCTTTATTTCGTTGTTGTGTATCTATCTATTTATATATATATATATTATATATATATATATATATATATATATATATATATATGTATATATACGTACATATTCGATTATAATAATTCAGATACTTATTTTCAATCGGTTCAACAGTTTAATCAGCTTTACATATAATTCCAAAAGAGCGAGCGACCAAGCGAGAGAGAGAGAGAGAGAGAGAGAGAGAGAGAGAGAGAGAGAGAGAGAGAGAGCAAATGTTTTCCATATAATCGATCTTTAATTCGCAATTTACGCATCACAAAAGTATATTTCTCTGGCTTGGTTCTGGCGGATAATAATAAAAATTCATTTTAGAAAAGACCGAGAAGATGGGATGATCAATCAGGTTGTTAAATTGATTGAAAAAAAAAAGAGATAAATATAGGATTTCTCTTGATTTCAATCATCAATTCAATGTTCTTTTTATTTTCATTCATTCATTCATTATTATTATTATTATTATTATTATTATTATTATTATTATTACTATTATTATTATTATTATTGTTATTATTATTATTATTATTTTTATTTTTATTATTAGCCGTATTTACGTCCGCAATCCTGAATAAATTGTGGAAAAAAGTTTTCATTGAAATATCGTCGAAGATATATTTTCAGTAAATCTCCTCTTTCTCTCTCTCTCTCTCTCTCTCTCTCTCTCTCTCTCTTTTACGCACAATCTAGATTATTTATACTGTGAATCATAGACGGCATTTGCATGTAATATAGCAGAGTTTGTCACGCATCGACACGATTCATGAGACTCGTCTCGTTGAGCGATGAGTGGCAATCTGGCAAATAGCAACCACACGTTTAATGTGTGGTCAGATGACCCTTTGCTACTTTGACAGGCACGGTAAATGGTGCAATTGGTACGCTACTCTACATTCACACACATGACACACACACATATACGCACATTCACATATATACACAATATATATATACACACACACACACATACAGGCATATGCGCGCACAAACTGTTCGAGTAAAGGTAGACATGTTCATCAGAGGCATTTCTATGTTGGTACGTTAATTCGAGTGTATGTACGTTTTGAAGAAGAAATGAATTTGTTCGTTAGAACACTAATTGACCTTGATACGACTCCAACAAATTCCTTTTATCTGCTCGTTCATTTTTAATTGTGAATCCGTGATTAAAAAAGATATTTCGAGAAGTAGATGGAAAATAATTTTCAACGTGATTAATTTCCTTTCATTTTCTTTTTTCCTTCGGTTTTCTTTTCATTTTTTTTCTCTCTTTTTTTCTTTTTTCTATTTTTTCTTTTTTTTTTTTTTTTTTTATTTCCTTTTCTCCGTTAGACGTTTTTAGATAATTTCATTAATAAATTAGATACGTAATCGTGTAGAAAATGTCGATCGTATCGAAACTAGATGATCGTCGTAACCTTAATACTAGAGAGAAAAAGAGAGAGGGATAGAGAGAAGGGGGAAGGGGGATCTTTACATGTATTATTATGATATTATATTGTACAAAGGACTAACACGTGTGACGATCTTTTAGCGACTATAGGATACATGTATATATATCCTTATATATATATATATATATATATATATATATATATTTATCTGTATATATATACTCGATGTCCTAATTTTCTTCTTGAGAAAAATCTGATAAGAAATTCTTGTAGAAAACGTAAGATGATCTACCATGATTATATTCAATGAGATAAAATCATGATATTAGATTAATAAGAAAACGTAAAAGAGAAGTTTTTTTACGATATTTTCTTTTTATTTTTATCTGAATATAATGTTTGCAATTTGTTTCTTTCCTTTTCTTTTTTTCTTCCCTTTCTTTCTTTCTTCCTTTCTTTCTTTCTTTTTCTTCCTTTTCCACTTTATTCTCTTTTGCTTTCTTTTTAATATTATTATTATTTCGTAACTCGTAAGGTACATTACGCTGACTAGAATATTAGAAATATGTCTCTCTTATCGATCAAAAAAAAAAAATAAAAAAATAAAAAAAAAGAGGATACGTTAGAACAAGAATAGGAAACAGTGCATTAGTATTTCTCGCTTGAATTCCATCGAAACGGAGAAAGAAAGAAAAAGTGAAAGAAGATGAAAGATCAAGAGAGATCGAGAGATCGAAAGAGAGAGAGAGAGAGAGAGAGAGAGAGAGAGGGAATGCGTAACGGTGGTTGGTTCTGTACTATTGCCAATAGTAAACCATACAGCGTATAGAAGAATCGGACGTTCAATATGCGGGCCGCATGGTATCGAGAACAGTTTAGCGATCTTTCACACACTTACTCCAAGAAGAACGTTTCTTCTCTATCCGCGAAGTCGAAAGGAGACGAATCACGTTTCGATTTTCTACTTGGATTTATGACGACGTATGATGGATGATGGGCGTTAACACTTACAAAGTATTTTATATATATATATATATATATATATATATATATTTATGTATGTATGTATGTATTGTATTATACTATTGTATAGGAAAATTGTTATATTAACGAAGAAAAACAAAAATATGTGTGTAAGTCTTGTATAGTCGTTTAATTTGATTTATATATTTATGATATACGATTAGGTGTTATATTAAAAGAATATCTTTTATGAGGATTTTTATTGTTTTAGATTTGATTTATATTCATTGATATATGTATATATATATATACATATGTTGGAAAATTTATGTTATCAATATAATGTATAGGACAATTATTAATAGGATATGAGAAAAGTTTCATTGAAAAATGTTAGATTTATTCATGATCATGTGAATAAAGTTAAATATATAATATTGTATAATTATAGGGAAAAATTAATTAGGGAGAAAAATTTGAAAGCAAAAAAAAAAAAAAAAAGATGTTTATCAATTTATATTCATGGACGAATAAACATGTATAATGATATCATTGAATTCAATCGAATATCGTTTACAAATATTATAGATAGATCTTTAGATATTATATTATATTATGAATTATCATTATGCAGAGTATCAAATGACTCTAAACCATGATGTCATTTTCATATAGCTTAAGTATATTCCGGAGTTTCATGGATCCTTGAAATGAAATCCGAAGGAAGTATCCCTATTATAAATTACATATGGATGACACGTGTCCTTCGCACGTACGTCTTCTACGAATCTCCCTCTTAAACCATCATGGTAAGAATATCGGAGGGACCTATGTGTCCCGAATAATTTATGACTTAGCTAATTCGTGGGTACTGTACCGTAACATAATATAGCAATAGTATACCATCGAGTTCTCTATTCCTTCCCTTCGTGGTTCCTCTTTAACGTCGCGATTTGTATTAAGTCTATCGTAAATGTTTTCAAATATATACCGTGCCTTGGTATTATGCCTCTCTACATCCATCTTGAGCGGTTAACATGAACATGAACGTGAACGTAAACGTGAACGTGAACGTGAACGTGAACGTTACTGTATTATTTAGATCCATTCTAAATATTAACGGACATTTCGTGGGTTATTCCCGTGCGAGTAACGATGAATAAATTATGAAAACGTGCGAAGAGCAAATTTCAATGTCTCCTTCTTGTAAAGCCCTTGTACTATAATCGTTCCCCTATAACTATCTTATATTATAATGAAATGGTAAGGATATTAGTATTTAAAAACGTTATCATTAAAATTCCACGACGATAATATTATTTTTATCTTTTAAATCAAATTATTATTATTATTATTAATTATTAATTATTAATTATTAATTATTGTCGTTATTATTATTAAAATTTATAGTCGATATATTAAATATATTATTTTATTTTATATAGTATTACGATTTTATAAATGATTGTACGAAAATATCTTAGATGGATGATGGACAAACTGTAGAGAATATATCGAGAAAGGAGAGATTTCTAAAGGTTGACTTTCTCTCTCTCTCTCTCTCTTTCTCTCTCTCTCTCTCTCTCTCTTAATCTTTGAGTTTCGAATGAACTAGAGAACGGACAGAACTGATGAGACTTCGAAGTGGAAGACCTTCGAGGATCTTACCGAGAAATATACCGATCGACGAGTCTAATCCGTAAAAGAGAGGTGTGCATAGGTGTGTACCGATGCTCCCACGATACGCGCGTAATCGATACGGGATCGGTCACAGCTGTTCGCGGCACAGAGATAGAGAGAGGAAAAGAGAGAGAGAGAGAGAGAGAGAGAGACAGAGAGTAAAAAGAGAGAGAGAGAGAGAGAGAGTCCTACAAGCGCTTCGATTTCCCCAGGCGCAACGGAGCAAGACATTTCCTCCGATTCCAGTGCCATCCACTGGCCGTAGGCGTCGCGATGTCGTCGTAGGACAGAGTTGAGCTGAGACGACCTTTTCTCTCTCTCTCTCTCTCTCTCTCTTTCTCTTTCCGTATCTCTATCCGTCTATCTATCCATCTCTATCTATCTATCTATCTACCTATCTATCTATCTATCTATCTATCTATCTATCTGTCTCTTTACTTCAGCTACTCTATCTGCCTCGCCACGTTTCACTTCTGCCTGTGTACAGGGGCCAAGTTCTGATACCCGCGGTGTACCAGTACCTCCAGAAGCACTGGGCTCTCCTTCTAGTCCTACCTACGATCGTGTTCGAAATGGAGAAACGGTCTGTCGTTACCCCTTGGGGTACCACCTTACCCATGCTCGTCGCCATC
>NC_140828.1:2195000-2197500 GCF_050613455.1 Vespa mandarinia | reverse complement strand
GAGAGAAAGCCGAACAGTCAGCCTATATTCTTCCGACTTTCGAAGAGAACGAAATCTTTAGGCACGCGACGCGTAAGACTACCTACACGCAGACATCGCCCATTTTGCTGAGATGGGAAACAACGCGAGAACTTAAGGAAGAGTATATAGCCAAGACGTGCCAGAATATACATACATACATACGTATATATATATATATATGTATATGTATATATATATATATAGACCAGCAGGCTAGCTTCTCACTCGGCACAAGCTGATTTATTTTACGCCGACAACCGAGTGCCGCCTACAATTTCCAAAAGTCAGCAACACGCCTCCAAAGTAGGCGCGTCTCACAAATATATATGTATATGCATTTAAGTTTGTGTATGTATTAGGCTGTGTGTATTTGTTTGTGTGTGTGTGTGTGTGTGTATGTGTGTATGTACGCGTGTACAGTAGTTATCCATATAGTTGTATGCCAGAGGGTACGCCAGAAATTGGACAGAAATTTTTCGGACTCGATTCTCCTGTACATTCTGTTTCCTTTTTTTATTTTTTTTTATGTCTTTTTTCTTTGTTGTTTTCTTTCTTTCTTTTTTCTTTTTTCTTTTTTTTTTTGTTTTTTTGTTTTTTCTCTTTTAACTTTTTTGTTTTGCTCATCTCACAGCGGAGTTGAATACAGTTCTCTCTACATGTTAGTTTCAGATTGAGAAATAATGTCGATCGATGTATGGATCGACGAGTTTTATCGGTTCCACCCGTAGCATTGAAATGAACTTTATTTTATATATATATATATATATAAACTTTATTATATATGTATATATATATATATAGAGAGAGAGAGAGAGAGAGAGATAGATATATATATATAGGTATTATCGTTAAGAATTGAAATGTTCTTCTCACATTGATGTAATTAAGAACATTTAAATGCTTAACATCCGAGACGATAGATTATTACGGGACAGTGATTTCAATTTTTCTTTCATCGTTGAAATTAAAAAAGATAGATGGATAAAAATGATAATCGGAAAAAAGAGAGAGAGAAAGAGAGAAAGAGAGAGAGAGAGAGAGAGAGAGATCGGTGAAAAAAGTAATTCGATGCATTATAATTGGATTAGAATTTCGCATAGATTTATGCCTCTCTCTCTCTCTCTCTCTCTCTCTCTCTCTCATTAAATTAAATTCGTAACGATACTCTTTCAACGCGAAATGAATTTTCGGCTACAATAATTCCAGACAGCATATTGAGAAGCACATTATTTTAAGTAATCCCATTAGTACGTTCCCACATCATGCCGTTTAATTACACTGTTCCGCTCCACCCTACGGCCGTACGGAAGGACATTTATGAATTCCCGTTTACCAGAAAAAATGAAAGCTCTCTGAGCGAGCGTTCATAGAAAAAGGTTAAAAATACTACGAATGCGTTTTCAGAATGGTAGGTGTACAGCTAACGTATAGATGAGTCTTTCTATGTATACACTTTCTTTCTCCATTTCTCTCTCTTTCTCTCTCTCTCTTTCTCTCTCTATCTCTATCTCTATCTTTATCTCTTTGTATCTCTTGTGCGTATATTTCATTCTTTATAGAACACTTTTATTTTATTTATTTATGTATGTATATATATATATGTGTGTGTGTGTGTGTGTGTGTGTATTTTTTCTTTTTTTCTTTTTTCCTTATATACCACTGAGACTTTCCTTTATCCTACATCATTTGATCCAAGCCCCGAACGTAAAAATTCCAATATAACATTAGAAATGTGCACTTAACTCTGAAATTCCGAATTGAGTCAAGTAAAATGTCTAAAGAAAAAATTCTTTACATTTGTGCGTGTATATGTATACATACGTAGGTATGTATATATTTATGTATGTATGTATGTATGTATGTATGTATGTATGTATGTATGTACATACGTATCCCCGGAGACACGGCTCCTCGTCGTCTCCTGTTGAAATCTAAAATATTTCTTCCTGTTATCTTTTTCTATTTTTCTCATTTCCTCGTTTGGCTGTTCTTTCTTTTTTTTTTCCTTTTTCCTTTTTCCTTTCTTCTTTTCTTTTTTCTTCTTCTTTTTCTTCTTCTTCTATTTACTTTCGTTCTTCTCATTTAGTTATGTATAGCCACACTCGAAGAAGACAAATAATTCGCGTATGTACGCTTTTGAAATTAGAAAGCCCATAATATCTTTGCTTGTGTCGTCACGTGCCTTCTCTCTTAAAGTAAAAGGACGAGAATAATATCATGAAGGAAATGATAGAAAGAAAAAGAAAGACAGACAGAGAGAGAGAGAGAGAGAGAGAGAGAGAGAGAGAGAGATAGAGAGAGAAAAAGAGAGAAAGAAATGGAAAGATAGAAAGATAGAGATGGAGATAGAGAAAAAGGAGACCATGAGTATAGTTAAAAAGATAGAGGAGAAAGTGGTGGTGATGGTGGTGGTGGTGGTGGAGAAAGAAAAGAAGAAGGAGAAGGAGGTGGAGGTGGAGGAGGAAAAAGAGGAAAAGAA
>NC_140828.1:2190000-2192500 GCF_050613455.1 Vespa mandarinia | reverse complement strand
TTGAAATCCGAATACATTGATCAATTTTCTTTCTTTCCTACTTTCCTTCTTTCTTTCTTTCTTTCTTTCTTTCTTTCTTTTTTTTTTTTCTTTCCCTCTCCCACCCCCCCAACCCTTCTTTCGTTCTTCGATTTTTGATTCGAACATACATAAAGAATGGTTACAGAATGGTCGTTCATTTGATTCGAATCAATTCACAGAAATAAAAGTTACTCGATAGTTTATTCTTGAAATCAGAGAAACTCAAATATAGAATCTCTTGTATATAGGGTGTAACGATAATTTTTTATCATCTTGAATATCTCTCGTATTTTTTTAAAAGATAAGAAGAAAAAAAAACAGTCAAACGCTATTTGTTATTGCAAAGAAAAATTTATGACGTTATTATTAAAATAAAAAAATTTCGGTAACGTTTATTTCTTCTCGTAAATTAACAAAAGGAAAATATCTTTGGGATTTACGAATCCTTCGATTTCGTACTTTCGAGGATTAATACTAATGAATATTTTATCCCTTATTTTGAATAAACAAAAAAACAAAAAAAAAGAAATAAAATTTTGATACAATTATAATAAAAATTTTTATGATTTCCTTATGTTCTTATTACGAACGAAAAGAAAAAAGAAAAAAATTCTATTGAAAAAAAAATTATTAACAAAATCTTTGTTAACAAATTTTATTGTAACGATATTTAAATAAATAAAGAATAAATTATGATTTAAAACGATGGTTGAATCAAGTCTCTACGATTTTCCGTTCCGAAGATATCGTCTTGAAAAAATTTTCATTCATAATTCTTATAGTACAGCTGTTCGTAGTAGTGTAGTATAGTAGTAGTAATTCGGCCAGCTGTGATGCGTAAATTCTTGGAATTTATGTAGGTCAGTGTGTCGTTTGGCTAATTGAATGAAATTAAATAGGTCAGTGGGTCGACGTAAATATATTTCCTTTATTTGGAAATATATCCGGAACTATAAATCGTACAAACTTGAATCAAATATCATTTTAAAGGGCAGAATTTTTTCTATCGTTTGCAATCATATTGTTTAACAATAGATCAATTTGTTATAAACAATTTATTGTAAATAAATTTTTACGAATCACATTTCATTTTCTTTCGTTAAAAGTGAATTATGATTATGACTTATATGTAAAAGTTTCGATAAATTAATAAATTGTTAATAAACAAATTAATTTGTTGTTCATCGGAAAAACAATTGTTTTTATTGTTTTTTTTTTTTTAATACATAAGTATAACTACGGAATTAAAAGTCGTAGAGATTGAAAACAAATTTCATTATAATCTGTGGAATTTTTTTTATAGTTTTTTTTTTTATTGTGTTCTCAATAATTGATTAACAATTTGTTATAAACAATTTCTTTTTTTTTTTTTTTTTTTTTTTTTTTTTTTTTTTTTTTTTTTTTTTTTGATATTGAAGAAACAATTTTGTCTACATTGTTAACAGTCACGTCTTTCATTTACATAGCAAAAAAAATTACGTTGTTGCTATTTCCTGTCCGTGATAATATTTCTTCGTATTTAAAAAAAAAAAAAAAAAAAAAAAAGGAAACGAATATATTCAAGGTGATCAAAGTTATTATCCCACCCTTTATTATTATACAAGAAAACTAACTTTGCTTATATTTTGTTACAGTTGAATCCATGCGCGTGTCAAAATGGTAGAGACGCAAAAGGCCCTGCTGTTAGTAGTATTGGCTGTTCTGGCCTATCCAAACGATATTTTCGGTAAGTTCGAGAGAAACTATTAATAATTCGATATACGTATAGATTATCGTATATAATATCCTAATCGTTAATTAATTTAAAAGTGTATAAATCCAAGTCCAAAGAAACAAAAAAAAACAAAAAAAAACAAAAAAAAAAAGAAAAAACAAGGAATAAAAAGATAAAGAAGAAGAAAAGAAGAAGAAAAAAGAGAGAAATAGAAAGAAACAAGGGAAGAAAAGAGAGAAGGAGAAAAACAAGGGGGTAAAAAAGAAAAGAGAAAAGAAAAGTAATTTTTCTTCTATCGAAAAAGGGGATGAGAGAGAGAGAGAGAGAGAGAGAGAGAGAGAGAGAGAGAGACGGAAGGGAGGGGGAGGGAAAGAGGGAAAGAGAGAGAGGGGGGGAGAGAGAGAGAGAATTGAAGAGGGGGGAAAAGGGAGAGAGAAAAATAAAAAGAAAAATGATGAAAAGGAAGGAAAATATAATAAAGCAGCTAGAGAAAAATAAACGTCACAAGAAGACGGCGTTGAGAACTCGCTAATCTACGTATTTGTGTTCGCCTCGGTTTGAAAACACTTCTCTCTCTCTCTCTCTCTCTCTCTTTCTCTATTTCTCCCTCTCCCTTCCCATCCATCGCTCCTCATCCCTCAGCCCTTCCCTCAGCCCTTCCCTCATTCACCCTCTCTTTTTCGATTGCCTTTACTTGTTCTTTTTCTTTCCTCTCATTTATAAGCTTTCATCCTGCGTATGACGTAAATCGAGCTTAGCCGGAGT
>NC_140828.1:2177500-2182500 GCF_050613455.1 Vespa mandarinia | reverse complement strand
CCTCTTCTTCTTTCTCCTCCTCCTCCTTCTTCTCCTCTTCCTCCTCCTCCTCCTTCTCATCCTCGTCGTCGTCGTCGTCTTCGTCGTCTTTCTCGTCCTCATCCTCGTCCTCACCCTCATCCTCATCCTCATCCTCATCCTCATCCTCCTCAACGTCCTCTCATCGTTGTTGGTGGTGAATCACAAGGAAACTCTTGCACGGTTTAGCGGTTAACGCTTTCCCTCTTCTTGATGTTACCGTCGTCGTCCTATCAACATTTTCTCTCCTCCCTTTCCTCTTCGAACTACTTAACAATGGAAAGCATTAAGGTGACTTAATAGTCACGTGCTCTCTTTCCCCTCTTTTTCTTTTCGAATTTAAACGGAACGCCTTAGATAAACGGGTAGAAAATCATCCTCTGTTCTTTCAAACTATTAGATCTTTTTTTTCTTTTTTTTTTTTTTTTTTTTCTTCTTTTTTTTTTCCTTTCCTTCTCTCTTTCTTTTCAATCGTTCATTCTATTTCCTATCTTTTTTCTTTTTTTTTTCTTTTTTTTTCCCCCTTTTTTCTTGCTTTTTTTTCCAGTAACAACTCTAACCGAATTTCATGGGGAGGAATTAAAGTTAACGAAAATCTCGAGGACCGAAATGGGCGTTTATTTATGTATTGCTAGCAATGGAGTACCACCGGCAGTTAGCAAAAGAATTTCTATAAACGTTCATTGTAAGTAATTAAACGTAGATAATATGTAGATGTATATTCATGTATGTATGTACGTACGTACGAAACCGATGATTATCAAAGTGATCTGAGTCATTTGTGATTATTGAAAAAAAAAAAAAAAAAAAAGAAAAAAAAAAAAAACATATTTTGTTAAGGATTATTATCTTAAAATTGTTTACATTATATAATATAATTATTTGTACGATTTATGCTCGTATAATTGTAGAAAAATAATTGAATAAATTTATTCTAATGAAAATGTCAAAATATGCATGACCACATTGGACCATTCATCATAATCATTCGTTCATATTTTATATTACAAATTATCTTAATAGTTTTTAACGTTTCAATTGATAATTACTTAAATATTTTATGATACTCCTTTTCAGTCACTCCTGCTATTCATGTACCTAATCAACTAGTTGGAGCTCCTTTAGGTACTGATGTTGTTTTGGAATGCTACGTCGAAGCATCTCCTATGTCGATTAATTATTGGATGAAGGAAAAAGGTATGATCATGTTTGAAATTATTTGTTTTTTTCTTTTTCCTTTTTTTTTTTTTTATTTTTGTATTTTATTTAAAAACATTTGAAAATTATCCGAAGGATGATATATAAGTAATATAAAAAAGTTATAGAAGGTGTATATATCGTTAAGAATATCACGTAGTTTTATAATTGTTTCAATTTTATTTAGGATATGTCAAAAATTATTATACGACTGAGGAAGATACGTAAAGCGGATTAAAATTTCTTAATCTTGTAGTATTATCTGTGATAAAAATATTCGATTTTTTAAATATTTAAAGGAAAAAAGAAAAAAAAAAAGAAAAGAAAAAGCCACTTAATTTAAAAAGTCATTGGAAAGAAATAATCGACGTTTAAAATTCATCTAGAAAAGTTTTCGATCGTCACGTTCTATGTAAGTCACGTAAAGGAAAAAAAAAACAAAAAAAAATCGTAAAATACGATATAGAAGAAAAAAGGAAATAAGGAGATATGTCTCGAAGATATTTTCTTTCTTTCTTTCTTTCTTTCTTTCTTTCTTTCTTTCTTTCTTTCTTTCTTTCTTTCTTTCTTTCTTTCTTTTTCTTTCCTTTCCTTTCCTTTTCTTTCTTTGTCGTTTTCTTTCGATTTATTTTCTTTTTCGATAAACCTATCTCGATGTAGATAAAGATGATACGACAAATTTTATGAATTTTGATATCTCGAATAAACGATTTGTAAACAAATCTTGTATCCCCTTTCTCTCCTTTTGTCCAAAAAGGAACGATGATAATATCCAGTACGCAACACGTAGTCGACATGATCGAGAAGTCTACATTTGAAGTACGTATGATCCTGACGATAAAGAATCTACAGAAACACGACGTGGGAACGTATCACTGTGCAGCGAAGAATTCTCTTGGCGAAGTTGACAGCACAATTCGTTTGTACGGTAAGTGAAAAAGCTTAGCATCGAAAAGAAGATGAGAAGAAGGAAGAGAATAATGGAGCAATGTATCGAGAACGATATGTCTCTTTTCTTTTCTTTTCTTTTCTTTTGCCTTTCCTATCCTTTCCTTTTTCTTTTCCCGTTTCCTTTTTCTATCCCTTTTTTTACTTTTTCCTCCCATTCTTTTTATTTTCCATGGACAATAATGTTTCAGAAGATGTATCGTACCAAATGTCTCTTGGTGCGTCTGTATTTTTTTGTGTTTTCCTTTTTCTTGTCGATTCTATTACAGAAATACCTGGACCAGCTAAAACGGAACTGGCTACTTGGGCTTCCTTCTACGATGAGGATAATAACAAGATCCCTTATGGTCAAGCGGAGATGGATAAGACGGAAAACAATTCCGTTTATATGGAAAATTCTCTTCTTCACGGTTCAAACCATGCACGCCTTCCGCCAACATTGGCAACGGCTTTACCTACCTCCGTCAAAATTGGCAAAAATCGACCGACTGTTAACATCTCTTCTTATGCCAACGATCTTACCATAAGACATAATGCTTTATTATTATTATTATTATTATTATCATCATTATCATTATCATTATTTTCGAACACTATGCCTTGGTGATCACAGTGACGACGATAATGATGATCGAGAGACTCGAACTAAATCAAGCTGATCATTTATAATTTTCCCGTTTTATTCGAAATTGATCGAGTGAATATTATTGATATTATGTCCGACATTATTATTCATTATTGAAGAGAAAGAGAGAGACAGAGAGAGAGAGAGAGAGATTACTTTAATAGTTTAGACGTTGATAAAATTTCTTGATCATCATCGTCTTACTTGATACATCAACTGTACTATCGATTTTCATCATGGATATAAGGCGCTTCATATTTGTATAAATTGAATTAATTAAGGAAAGAGAAAAAGAGAGAGAGAGAGAGAGAGAGAGAGAGAGAAAGAGCTGATGAACATTTTAAATATCCATATAAAATTCCATCGCGTATGTGTATGTATGTAAAACGCGTCGCCTTTTATCGTATATCAAAATCGCGTTTTCATCGAGTTCTATATCGACATTTACGAATGATCAGAAGGTTAAATAATCGCATAGTCCTTTAAATTTGTTTAAATTATATAGATATAGCATGTAGTATCGTTAGTTTTTAATCAGATCTGGGCATTAAAAAAATTTATTATTATTTCTTAATTTCATTTTTAATAATATTAAACGAATTACGCGTGTGTGTGTGTGTGTGTGTGTGTATGTGTGTGTGTGTGAGTGTTGTGTATGTGTCACATTTGTTTCATTAGAAATGATTTAGTTCGATTGAAATATTATCTTGATATAATTAATTTAAATATATGATATGAGATCAAAAATCTTTGATTGATTTTAAGAATCGATATATACTCTTTACCGAGATTTTTTTATAAACTGTTCAAATTGTAAAACTAAAAGCTCAATTACAAATCTAAAAAAAAGTCTTGAAAAAAAAAGAGTAATTGATTTTTTAAATCATTCAAAAACTTTCGATCCATCCTACGTATGTATAAATGTTAAGTATATAAATGGTTTCTTTTTTTTGTTTGTTTGTTTCTTTTTTCTCTTTCTTTTTACTTTTTTTTTAATAAATTGTTTGTCACGATCATAAAAATGGATTTCGTTATTTGAGATATTACTTGAACTGCTTCTTCTTTTTTCTTTTTTTTCTTGTTTTTTTTTTTTTTTTCGTTTGAAAACAACAAATGTGCCCAGATCTGACTTCGACGAGAGATGATATTATTTTCTGCGAGAAGATTGTGGATAGCTTCTCTGGAAGAGTAATCAAAGACTGAAGAAGAAGAATAAGAAAAAGAAGAAGAAAAAGAAAACGAAGAAGAAGATCTATTAATTGTCACTCGCAAACACTTTCACCGGTTGACGATACTTTAGCATTTATAAAACAAAAAACTTATATAATATTATAAAACAAAAAAAAAAGAAAGAAAGAAAGAAAGAAAGAAATTTTTACACGGTACACCGATCCTCTTGATTTACGCGATGTGTTTCTTCTTCATGCGGTTATTTTTTACGCGAATATAAAATGAAATCTGCCAATATGGAAAAAAAATATTACAGATAGAAAAGTCATGGTATAAGTTATAAAAATATTTATTCTTCATATAGTTTCATATCAGGAAGAAAAAGGAGGCGGGGAGGGGGGGAGGAGAAAAAAAAAAAGAAAAATTATAAAGTATTCTGCAAAATGTAAAAGAAATTTTATTCGTTGTTTCGTTATCGCGGTATCAGAGCTTTAAATCAATCAACGTTTTCTCTTTTAATTATTTCAAGGTCGAAGCATTCATTAAAAAAAAAAAATCTCATACTTCAGTCATATTGAGTCGACGATAGATTGAAAATTATATAAAAAAGAAAAAAAAAAAAAAAAAAATTATAGAAAAATATACGTATGTAATTTCTAATCGCGTGAAATTAGATCGCGTTTAAAGGTACCGCTGTATAAAATAATTAAAATAAAATATAAAATTGATATAAATTAATTAAAATTTTGATAATCTACATTTAGAAAGAAAATCACGTAAAATCAAGAGACAGAGGTGTAATTTTAAAGTAGAAACAAAATGCTTAAGAGAGAGAGAACGTCAATAGATAGAAGAAACATGATTTATAAATCGACATATTCTTTTTTTTTTTCTTTTGTTCGTTCTATTTTAGAGAGTAACAACATAGTTGATTTGTAAGGTAAAAGAAAAAAGAATTGTATGAAAAAGAGGAGTAAAAAAGGAAAAACAAAGTATCATCATCGTCACCGGCGAAGGAAGAAAAGGGAAGAGGGTGGCTGTG
>NC_140828.1:2047500-2172500 GCF_050613455.1 Vespa mandarinia | reverse complement strand
TTCTTATTCTTATTCTTATTCTTATTCTTATTCTTATTCTTATTCTTATTCTTATTCCTTTCCTTTCCTACTACCAAATTACGTCGCTTTATTCCACTAGATTTATTCGAATATTATCCTATAGGTTTTTCTTTTTCTTTCTTCTTCTTCTTCGTCTTCTTCTTCTTCTTAGGTATTTTCTAACTCACACCAAACTACCTGTCCTCTTCCTTAAACTTAACGACCATACCAACGAACACTCCTTTCTTATTTATAATATGTGCGACAGCTGCGTCGTCGTTCACATTTTTTAAAAATCAGATTTGAAATTTTCATGTCTTTTTGACAAAAAAAAAAGAAAAAAAAAAATTAGGTAAATTTATTTAAAAGAATCTTTGCTACCGAGGATCTTTTTCTCTCTCTTTCTCTCTTTCTCTCTCTTTTTAAATTCATTATCTCTGTTAGATTTTTTAAATTTTCATGTTTTATTTCCTCTTCTTTTTCTTTTTCCTGTCTCTTCTATTTCTTTTTTTCTTGTTTTTTTCTCTTTTTTTTTTTTTTTCTTTTTTACTATCCCACACAATCTCAAGAATTTATTTTGTAAGACTAATGTCTACTTTGATTGTGCACGTAGATAGTGCTCTCTATGCAATAAACGTCAGGCGTAATCGCGAACGGTCTATCATTAGAGATCACCGCCTTCATTTCAGATAGAAATCTAAATGCACAGTTTACATGGTCGAAAAAGAGAATGGTTTAGCTTTCATTTATCGAAAAAATAATTGCGGAAAAGAATATTATAATATTCTTTGCTTTATATCTCTGAACAACTCGATTAAAAAAAAAAAAAAAAAAAAAAAAAATAAAGAAGAAGGAAAAAGAAAACAAATATTAGCGCACGATTACAAACGTTTCTATGAAATAAAATATTTCTTTGTTATAAAATACCACGTAATATATGTGATCTGTAAATTATCCAAAATAACGCCATTTTAGTTGCCTCTTAATCGATATAAATGTTAAAATATTCAAAATTGGATACTTGCTAAAAAGAAAAATAAAATATTAATTTATATTATAAACCTCACGTAATATATGGAATTTAAAAGTTTTAAAAAATAGCGCCGCTTTCTTAATTTTATTTTAATCTCTGATATAATTGCTTGTGGAATATTAAAAATCGACACTTGGAATTATTTATAACATGTAATATGTAGATTGTATCGATATATCGAAATGTGACGTAATTTATTATTAAATATAATCGTAATAATAAAAAAAAACATTGCATTAATTAAGCGATATTTAAATAGTTTTAAAAGGTAAAAGAAAATAAAAGAAAGTTCGCGATTCATAATCGTAAGTATCGAAAGTCGAATATCGATAGTTGAAATTTCGATACTTTTTCGATATTACTACGTTCATTGAGCGGGACGCCGCTCTGTGTATATGTGGCCATTGTATAATGTTATGTCGTATCGTGTAAATCGCATGATTCACATGCAGTAGAAATGCTTATGAGAAATGTAAGTTATTAAGGATAAAAGGACGGTGGTAGATAAGTAGCGAGGATAATCGTAAGTTTTTCAAATTATTTTAATGAGTAAGAACAATATTGGATAGAATAGGTTATTTGCATTTTCTTGGTTATAGTCATTGTGTGCCACACCCTGGCTTTGCCGATGCTGAACATTGAATTCCTGTCATTTCCATCGCTTCAGGTTTTCTATTTATTTCTTTCAATATTCTAAAATTAATCATATACATTTATATATATATATATATATATATTTTTCTAAAATATTAATATCTAGAAATCTAAAGTTGACATTGCATGTTGTTTCTATTAGGTTACAAAGTGAGAATGCATCCTATGTGGTTATTTCTTTTGTGCTTTTTTGGAATTATTAATATTGTATTAACTCAAAATGTAATTTATGAGGAACAACGATATAAATGTCCTCAAAATTGGATTGCATTTCAAGAATCATGTTATCGTTTTATTAAAAGTCCAATAAAAGCACGAGAAGATGCCAGAAGAAATTGTCAAGCATATCAAAGTGATTTAGTAGCCATTAATTCTTTGGAAGAGCATGGATTTATATTATATCAATTATTATGGCAAGATCCTCAGCATCGTCAATGGTATACCGGTATTAAGTATCAAGGTGGAGCATGGATAAATGAAGCAGACAATACACAGTTAGCAAATATGGATAATGCATTTTTACCTGAACCCTCTGATAATATTTTTGGAAGAGATTACTTGGCATATTCTTATCACAATAATTTACAACGTTGGGGATTAGAAAAGGTTACAGGGATAGATAAATTATTGTATATTTGCGAGGCACCTATTTCTAATTTACATAATTTAGTTGAGGATGATCGTACATATGAATATGGTGTTCATGTTATTGATCCATTGAAAGTACCTAGAGGACCATATTTTATCAAGCAACCTATTAGTAAAGTATTTGACGTTTCAAATAGAAGAACAACTAATGAGATTTCTTTGAGTTGTTTCGCCGGTGGTTACCCAACGCCAACTTATGAATGGTTTAAAGAAGAATATGAAAGTGATAGATTAATAGCAACAAAAATAGACCCATTATTAAATACTAGATATACTATAAGCGGTGGTACACTTATTATTTATGATCCAGAACAAGTAAGATATTTTTATCTTTATATAAATTCATTGTTTTTCTTTTTCTTTTTTTTTTTTTTTTTTTTTTTTTTCTTAATACAAAAAACTCTGTTGATTTATTTATCCAATAATTGACTTCTTTGAACAGACAGAAGATCGAGGTACTTATCATTGCAAGGCAACAAATATATTTGGCACCATTATATCAGAAAGTGTTGAACTTTCTTTTGGATATATTTTGGAATTTAATTTAAAACGTTCTGAAGAAAGAGGAGATCAAAATTGGGGTAAAGCGATTTATTGCGATCCACCTCAACATTTCCCTGGCGTAAAATATAATTGGGCACGTGAATATTTTCCAAATTTTGTGGAAGAGGACAAACGAGTATTTGTATCATACGATGGTGCTCTTTACTTCTCTGCATTAGAAACAATTGATAGAGGCAATTATTCGTGTAATGTTCAAAGCGAAGCATCTAATACAGGACGTAATGGACCATTTTTCCCATTGAGAGTCGATCCACATTGTAATTATTATTTTCAATTGATTTACTCAGTTTGATAAGTCTCTTCTAAAAAAATTAATTTCTTTGATTTTATTTGTTCTTTTTTTTTTTTTTTTTTTTTATTTTTTTTTGTGTGTGTTTTTAGCATCATTTCAACAACTAAAATTTCCTAATAACTTTCCAAAGGCATTCCCAGAGGCACCTGTAGCTGGTGAAGAAGTTAGATTAGAATGTATAGCATTTGGATAGTATGTATATTTATTAAACCAATGATTTATTTGCTAATTTATTATATTAAAAGATAATTATATTTTAGTCCAATTCCTTCATATAATTGGACAAGAAGAGGTGCACCTTTACCAAGAGGTGTATACACAACAAGTTACAATCGTGTATTGATAATACCGTATGTACATGTGGAAGATCAAGGAGAATATGTTTGTAGAGCACATAACGATAGGCACTCTATTGAAAATTCTGTAAGATTGTCTATCCAAGCTGCTCCTAATTTTACTATACCATTAACGGACAAACATATGGATAATAGAGGAGAATTAACATGGACTTGTGAAGCTTTTGGTATTCCAGATGTAACATATAATTGGTTTAGAAATGGAGAATTATTAGATATGGAAACTCTTCCACCAGAAGATAGAGATCGTTATCTTATTCAAGATAATGTTTTAAAAATAACACGATTAGATCCAGAAACGGATCAAGCTATGTATCAATGTCGTGCTAAAAATCAATTGAAAACAAAATATTCATCAGCTCAATTAAGGGTTTTATGTAAATTATCTCATTCAATGATCTTATTTGCAATTGCTCTAGAATATTATTCATTGTAATATAACGTGTAATTTTGCAGCATTAAAACCATCTTTTAAAAAAAAACCTATGGAACCTGAGACTTATGCGGCAGAAGGAGGTAACGTTACTATTATTTGTAATCCTGAAGCTGCGCCTAAACCAACATTTGTATGGAAAAAGGATGGTAATGTAATTGGTGCTGGTGGTAGACGTAGAATTTTAGAAAAAGGAAGTCTAGTGATCAAACCAGTTTCACGAGATGATGAAGGAACTTACGTTTGTACGGCCACGAATGAATATGGAAGTGATGAAACTCGAGGAAGACTGATCGTATTACGTGAGATAAAATATATAAGATCATAAATTTAATCTTATTATTTAATAAAAGAAATATTAATTTTCCTATAAATATTATAGGTGGTCCACGTTTAGTAGAAGCATTACCACAGCGTATTATCATTGCTATAAATCAAAATCAAACGTTATATTGTTTAGCGGAAAATGATGAAATGTTAGACGTAGCATATATATGGACACACAATGGTATGCGTATCAGAGAAAAAGACACCCTTAACAATCCAAGGTTAAATATTAATGGGGGAACATTAAATATCATTAATTCAACTCTTGGCGAAGCTGGAGAATATGAATGCATAGTTAAAAGTGCAGTTAGTCGTATTTCAAGTAAAACTATAGTAATTGTGGAAGGTCCACCAGGTCCACCAGGAGGTGTACAAGTTGTCAATATAGTTAGAACATCTGCAACATTACGTTGGACCGATGGTGCTCTCAATGGTAGATCTATATTGATGTACACCGTTAGTGCAAGAACAAATTGGAATCAGACGTGGTTTAATATTGTAGAAAGTATGTGCAATTTTTCGATAAATTTATTATACATAATTAATAATTGAACTTTTTAGAATCTATATGTGTTTGTGTATTTTCTTTCACAGATATAACAGCTGTCGAAGTCGATAGATACAATGGCCGTAAAGAAGCATTCATCGAAAATGTATTAAATCCTTATACAACTTACGAATTTCGTATAGCAGCCTTCAATGAACTCGGTTATGGATTACCATCAATGCCATCTCCTCAATACAGTACACCATCGGATAAACCTACCAAACCACCTAGTAACATTGGTGGAGGAGGTGGAAAAATAGGTGATCTTACAATGACATGGACACCATTATCTTCATCCGATCAAAATGGTCCTGGGGTTCATTATAGAGTTTTTTGGCGTCGTAAAGGTCACGAAACTGAATTTCAATCTCTGTTATTACGTGAATATGGTAACGTTGGTATATGCGTTGTACAAATCCAACACGAATATTATTATACCGAGTACGAAGTTAAAGTTCAATCATTAAATGCAATTGGTTCTGGACCGGTATCCGATATATATACGATCTTTAGTGCTGAAGATATGCCACAAGTGGCACCACAGCAAGTCGTTGCTCATTCTTTCAACAGTACAAGTTTGAACGTCAGTTGGGCACCTATTGAACAAACTCGTGAAAAAGTTCGAGGGAAATTAATCGGTCATAGAATAAAGTACTGGAAGGAAAGTAATAAAGAAGAGGATGCCGTATATTACCTGTCTCGTACTACGAGACCGTGGTCACTTGTTGTGGGATTACAACCTGATACTTATTATTACGTTAAAGTTATGGCCTATAATTCTGCTGGAGAAGGGCCTGAGAGTGAACGCTACTTAGAAAGAACTTATCGTAAAGCTCCACAGAAACCACCGTCTTCTGTACACGTGTATGGCGTGAATCCATCAACAGTTAGAGTTGTGTGGCGTTACGTTCAACCAAGCTTAGAGGAAGAACCATTAATTGGATATAAAATACGTGTATGGGAGGTAGATCAAGACATGAGTACTGCAAACGATACCATTATCCCTGGTGGTTCTAAACTGGAAGCCGATATCACAAATTTGAGCCCTGGAAAAGTTTATCATTTGAGAGTACTTGCATTTAGTAATGGAGGTGATGGACATATGTCCAGTCCTGCGCATACATTCCAAATGGGTGATGCCGCTGCTTTTAGAAGCAGCGCGGGAAATAAAATCGTAAATGCTAGTTTAGGTATATGCTTATTATTACTTTTAAGAAACTTCAATTACGTTTAAATGTAATTGAATTCGTCATTTCTTTTATAAGCATATTTCAATTTAGATTTATCAAAAGTCATAAGATTGAACTACGACTATATAAAGTTTATCAGAAAGATCTGAAAAAGTATTCGTATAAAAATGCTAATTTTTTTTCTTAATTTAGCTTATAAAAATATTTAAGAGAAAACGAAGCATGAGCCTATATAGTGTTTATTAAAAAGATCTGAAAGAAAAAAAAAAACAAAAAAAAAAGAAAAGAAAAAAGAAAAAAGTATTTATCAAAACGCAGATTTAAATTTAGTTTAGAAAAAGATGCAAGATGAGATACGATAGTGGAATTAATCAGAAAAGATTTTAAAAAGGTATTTATCACAAAATGGAAAGTACATTTTTATATTGATATTAATCGAATGTTAGAGATAAAAAAGATATATAGAAAACATTACAGATCTTTACACATAAAGATTGACAATAGATCATTATCTCTCTTATCTTTAATCTATTCTATATTTGCTATATATTTTAACTATGTATTAGAAAAAAGAAACTCATATTTATAAAAGATTCTTAAGGTGCCTTTAGATACTTCTTACTGCCTTATTACTGAGATCACATGTAACTATGGAAAACTTTGTAATGCTTTTTATATATCTTATCTCATTGTTATTAATAAGATTTTATATGTCTAACTTTAATTAACCGAAGTGTTCTTATATCTCTAGAGAGCAATAGTACATATACTTTTGTAAATAGTAGATTATTAACAAGATTATAACAATTAAGTTAGCAGTAGTTGTCATTTTTTGTGACTGTACTGTTACATTTATATATATATATATATATACATACATATATATATATATAAAAAAAGCAAGATAGAAATATATATATATATATATAATTTATCAAATATTATATACAAAATTTTATATATTATTTTTTAATTAGCAACTTTGTGCTAAAAGTAAAATAATTTTTAATGAAAATAAAAAAAAAAAGATAAATAGTAATATGTATTTTATATAAATTCGAATTTGTATTCAATGATCAAAACAATCTAATTTAATATAATTTATAAATTTATTATATATATATATGTATATATATATATATATTATAAAACATTAACAATGCACCCAAGCCTCATATTTTCTATAAAAATCGTGTATAATTTTTCTTATTTAATATTATTTTGTAACACTATATAAAAAAGAAAAAAGGCAGCAAATTTAATTTCCGTCCATATGAATGCAAGTAACGAGATGTGGGAATAATTTTTATTAGATTATGATTATGTTATTTTAAAAAATATATTATTTGTCGCATATCGTTACTTGAATATACATAGAATTAAAAGATTTATGTTCTATATCCTAAGAATTTCTTACAAATATATATTCAATATTTTTTAATAATGCATTCTTTTTTTATTTTTCTATTTCTTTTTTTCTTTTTTTTTTTTAGCAATATTTAGTGCTTCGTATATTAAAGAATACCAAACTTACAGAACACTTATCTTTCATATATAAAATTCTGAAATTATTATCTATCAATATTTTTAGATAATAGGATAGGTTGATGAACTTGTATAATCAATTGATAATACAAAAGATTATCTAATAATTTACTCAGAATATAAAAGTACTTAAACGAACTTATATATAAAAGGAACTAAGACAAAGGGATTAGTTAGTAATCTATCTCTGATAACTTACATCTGTAAATGAAGGTAAGATACAGAATTTATTCAATATAAATTTAACATATAATATGAAGAGAAATATTTTTCACAATTTTGCTAAAAATCTTTGTTTTTATTTTTATTTCTTTGGAGGATGAAAATATTGCAAGATATAAAAAAAAAATAATAATAATAAAATACGCCTGATAGATTAATCAAAATTGTTTTAATCGAGATAAACGACTGCAATAAATAATGTCATTGATATATATTTATACACTTATGTCGGATATACGAAAATGAAAAAAAAAAAGAGATATTCTTTTGATATGTCAAATATCTACGTAATATCGTGATGATGATTATGATGATAATAAAATAAGATAAAAAAGAAATATTAAAAAACAAGGTCAATAAAACAACGAACTCGCAAAGAATGAGGTTAACCAAAGTGATCACAATAATATCACATAATATCACGGTATGTTATCCTTGTTCTATATACACTTGAACAGTATATTATGTTCATTAACCTTGATATACATTCTTTTTTAATTTAAAAAAAATAAAAAGAAAAAGAAAAAAAACGAAACGGTGAGAAAATTGTCGCCGCCTTAAAGAAGACAAACAACGAGTATGCATAACTTTTTTTAAATAATTTATACATTAAAAAAAAAAATAATATGATAAGAAAAAATTATAAATATCTATATACACGAAATAGCAAAGCATATAAAAAAAAAAATAAATAAACAAACTCAAAGATTAAGTTTATATATTTAAACTTTCAAAGACGTTTACACATTTATCAATGTATCGAATGAATGTAATCTGATTTATTCGTTTTTCAAGATAAGATTGAAAAGGAGGTTATAAAATAATCAATAAATACATTTCTATATTAAATTAAAACACATCTTAATATAAGATGTATAAATAAAAGTAATGACTTATTGTGAGAGCCTTGTGATGTATTATACACATCTAGGAAGTTATCAACCAGTTATTACCTTCACTCACAAATGCTCATAAAAACGTTACTAATATTTATGTTTACGTATATCCATTAGCAGTGACGGAATTTACAGCTGTAGTTACAAGACTGACAAACGTGTACTGTTTGTTGAGGCTAAAAGTAACATTTGTAGTTCTATTTAAGTTAAAAAGAGACATTAGCTAACAGTAGTAAGTGTTAAAAGATCCTTAGATATATTTATACGTTAGATTAATGCGATTTTACGCGCTTATTACGTACTCCTTATAATTTTATATAATTATTCATTATTGCATAATATTTTATTTCTTCTTTTTTTTCTTTTCTTTTTTTTTTTTTTTCGATATTATCAATGAAAAATATGAAGTTTCGTTTTGATATCAAATGATGATTATTGAAATAAATCTTGCAAGATTAATCGCATTATGATTATTATTATTATTATTATTATTATTATTATTATTATAGATTACAATGATTTGTAATAGATCAATTGTTAGAATTGAATTATGGATTGACATTTTTTATTAATTACTATGATCGATCGATTACTACTAAAGATAAATGGTGTATATATAAATTACTTGCGCGAATGTGATAAAGATAACGCAATAGTCTGTTTTACTTCGTATCACAAGGTATGCCTTCATTTTTGTGTTCATGTGAATGTAAGGTACGGTCTGTATCTATGCGATCTCTTTTGAGATAAGACCAAAAAAAACCTTGTTACAAGTATTTCAAACTCGCGCATTGTTTTATATCGAAAGACGTGTGTCTAGTGTTATTGATCAGTGAATTTTTGAGGTTTGTACTGATCTTCACAAGTCGAGATTCTTTTTCATTAAATATTTGATATCCACGATTATATAAAAATTAAACGAATATTCATATTTTCTTTTTCTTTTTTTTTTTTTTGTTATAATAATATTAAATTTAATTAGAATAATTTCTTCTAAAAAAAAAAAGAAAAGAAAAAAATATGTAAAAGTTGTTGAATTGTTCTATGTATTAAATATTTAAATATGGCGCGCTTGTGGTGGATTTTCAAATTTCATATTATTTCGATAAAATTCGAATTATTCTAGGATATTGAATATCTATAATCGCATAAGAACTAATCAGTAATTATTATTTTTTTTTTTTGTTATTTTCGTGATAATATTAAATTTGATTAGAATAATTTTTTCGAAAGAAAAAAGAAAGTGTAAAAATTTTCGAATTGTATAATAAATCAAATTGCCTAATATGGCGTGCTTTAGTAACATCTAATACATCATCGTATTTCGTAGCTATGACATTTCCTTTGTCCGATAGCTTTGCTTTTCGATTGCCATTCTGATTTCGCAAGCGTAAAGATCCGTTAGTTATATATATATATATATCCCTTGCTTGGATATAATACTTTGATTTCCGGGCCTTGGTTTTTCTTAACTTTCTCACGGTTCGCGTTTAAAATACATCAATGAGTATGAATATTTATATATTTCTCGTCTTTAGTAATATCCAATGCCATTTATATTCTGTCGTCATTGTTTTTATTAAATTCTTTTCTATCTTTCTCTTACAAGTTAAAACCACCCACTCGTTACATTACACGCTAGAGATCTCGCTTATAGTTAACACAAATCACTGACTTCAACACTCACTTATTTAATCTCATACATACGTACATACATACATACATACATACATACATACATACATATATATATATATAAAAATTATACGTACGTGTATATATTCAACAAATGAAATTAGCTCGGAGAGTGTAGCACAGGATACATGGAAACCTAATCATAGAACACGCCCCTGGCTTCTCATAGCTAAGTGATTGGAAAGCTTTAGAAGAGACGAAGATTTTATGTAGATTTATACATTTTTCTTTTTTTTTTTTCTTTTTTTTTTTCTTTTCTTCTTTTTCTTTTCTTCTTTTTCTTTTTCTTCTTTTTTTCTAATACGAGGAAATATTTTCATTAGAAAATAAAATATCACGACATAAGATTCTTTTATTTTAATAGATTTCATTCGTCCATTTGCAAATTATCAGACACGATCATTTACCAAAAAAAAACGTTAAGTTTTTAAATTCGTTTTATATTTAATTATCACTTTCTCTTATCTTGTATGTTCTTTTAATAACGTTTAAAATAGTTTCATTTATATTTATCAAGAAAGATTAGGATTCTTTTGCACGCAGGCGCACGCACAAATTCTTCTCCTTTGGCGCGATTATGTTGTATAACCTGTAAAAGCAAAATCGAAAAAAAGAGAGAGAGAGAGAGAGAGTGAGTGAGTGAGTGAGAGAGAAAGAGAGAAAACACGTAAGATTGAAAATGAGAAAGAATTTGTAAAGAAGAAAAGAAAAAAAAAAGCACCGTGTAATTCTCTTTCCTCGTGCGATGAAGGGGGAAAAGAAAAAAAAAGAAAAAACAGTATGTGCAAATATGCCGGCGATGAATCTCACTACTATCAAAAGTGATAGTTGTGTATGTGCATGTATATTAGAGAGACCAATGCACACGACTTTAAACAGCGGTGGTTGTGTATAAAAATGAAATGGGGCATTGGGTGAAAGTGCTCTTGGCTTGGAGGTCTTATATCAGATCAGTGTGCCAGGAGCAGCATAGGATGTCTATGGAGATCTTGTCTTCGTCCTAATGACGAGATCCCATTGTGTCTATAACGTTGTGTTTCTTTGAAAAAAAAAAAAAATATATATATATATACACATATATTTGTATATTTTTTTTCTCTACTCTTTTTCCAAATTATGCAACCGGAATCACGTTATAGTATCTTTCACTAAAGTTTATTCGTTCGATTGGATTAAGAGAAAAAAAAGTATTAAAGCATACATAGTCTTTGCAGAAATGGTGCTAACAGTGTGGATATGGTGCTTTCTTGTGTCAGCAAGTCAAGTGGTAATAGCTCTGGAAAATGGATTAGCTAGGACGCCACCCATGGGGTGGTTGGCCTGGGAAAGATTTAGATGTAATACTGACTGCAAAAATGATCCTGACAATTGTATAAGGTAATGTACACTTTTACTTTCTTTTTCTGTCAAACTAGAATAAACTCTATTACATTGAGATATCTATTTATTAGATTTTATTATACATCTTTTTTACTTTTACTTTATTTAACTTTATTTCTGTTATAAATATTGAAAATCAGAAAGATATATGCTTGATAAATAATGTATTATAAACATAAGATAAACAATGATATATTCGATTCATGTTCTTTTATTATTTTTTTATACAAAAGTTTATAATAATAAATAAATTTATTCCAAATTTTTTAGATAAATAAAATGTATATATTTGATATTAATATTATTTGTTTATATATTTTTATATTTTCTACTAATATATATATATATATCATGATAAAGTTTATATATTAACTAGTAATATCATATATTTTTTATTGCAGCGACCAACTATTTCGAACAATGGCTGATATTGTTGTAGCAGATGGTTATGCAGCAGTAGGATATGAATATATTAATATAGATGATTGTTGGTTAGAGAAAGATCGAGATTATAATGGTCAATTGGTCCCAGATAGGAAACGTTTCCCATATGGGATGAAAAATTTAGCTGATTATGTAAGTTAATATAATCTTTTTAAAATATTATATTATATATGTTAGAAATTTGTAACGTTGAAGAATTTTATGATAAAAATCTATTAAACTCTTTATAACTGTATATCTACTAACTCTTTATAACTTTTATGCTTTTTCTAAATAAAGTATTACTCCAAGTATTATTATTATTTATTGTATATTTATTTATTTTACATAATTGTGTAGATTCATTCAAAAGGACTTAAATTTGGAATCTATGAAGATTTTGGCAATTACACATGTGCTGGTTATCCTGGAGTAATTGGATATTTAGAAACTGATGCATTGACCTTTGGATCTTGGGATGTAGATTATGTAAAACTTGATGGGTGTTATGCACATCCATCAGAAATGGATAGAGGTATGTTTATATTAAAGCATTATTTATATTATATTAATAATGAATGTTTATTATTCTTATAGAAGGAAGTAATTTATTTTATTAAAATAATTAATATATATATAATTTTTATTATTAGTGTGAATATAAAATGATATAATCATTTTATATTTTAGGATATCCAGAATTTGGATTCTATTTAAATCAAACAGGCAGACCTATGATATATTCATGCAGTTGGCCTGTTTATCAAATTTATGCTGGTATGCAGGTCAGTATTATAAAAATCTAAATTTTCTAATAGATATTCTAATAAAAAAAAAAAAAAAAAAAAGTCATTAAATTTTTTAATTTTATTTTTATAGAACATTATTTAATCATTTTTACAAGCTTTTCAATTTCTCAAATATTCTCTCTAGTTAAAATTTCTCTCATCTCAATAACAGTGCAGCAAATTTTTTCTGCCTCCGTCTTTTTTTTCTTTTTCTTTTTCTTTTTCTTTTCTTAACAAGCATAAAACCAGCTCTGTCTATACAATGGCATACTATGTTGTTAATTCTCTGTTACGAGTGTGCCCCACTCTAATCCTCTCTCTACCTGTGATCACCGTAATCTTTACTACTACGCGAAGAGACGCTATGGATTGATAAACACGAGATCTGCAGCGAGTGAGAGTGATGGAGTGGGGGAAGAGTATCATACATATTATGGATACTACCTCCATATGGAGAGTATACTTTAGGAAACGGGAGGTGTACACTGACACGCTTATTATTTAGTTGTAAGAAAAGAAAAAAATCACACGCGAATATAACAAGAGTATAATAACTATCATGCTTTTTTTCTCAGTTGACAGTAAAAGTACAAGTGATTAGTAAAATCTTACCACACTTTCATTCATTTAATTATCTAGTCACATTCATAGTTAGTTATATTCGTAACATTATTGAATGTAACTATAGCATGCAATAAATATATTTAATTTTTAGCCAAACTTTACTGCCATAATAGAACATTGCAACCTCTGGAGAAATTTTGATGACATACAAGATTCTTGGAACAGTTTAGAAAGTATTATTGATTACTATGGAAATAATCAGGATTCTATTGTACCAAATGCTGGACCTGGACATTGGAATGATCCTGATATGTTAATTATTGGTAACTTTGGTTTAAGTTATGAACAAAGTAAAACACAAATGGCTCTATGGGCTATTTTAGCTGCACCTTTATTAATGTCTGTTGATCTTCGAACAATCAGACCAGAATACAAAGCTATTTTACAAAACAAAAAAATAATTGCTGTGGATCAAGATCCACTTGGTATACAAGGTCGTCGTATATATAAAGTTAGTAATCTCGTCATATATATCGAAATTTTAAATATGAATTAACATATTCGAAAGTATAATTAAACTTCTTTTTTTTTTTTTTTTTTTTTTTTTTTTTTTTGTAGCATAAAGGTATCGAAATATGGGCACGACCAATAACGCCCATACATCAATCATATTATTCTTATGCAATTGCGTTCTTGAATAGAAGAACAGATGGTACACCTTCGGATGTTTCAGTCACATTAAAAGAACTTGGCTTACAATATCCTGGAGGATACAAAGTAGAAGTACGTTATTAATATTAAAATTCATTATTTTAATAAGCATAAAGAAAAATATTTATAATTGAAATATTTGTAGGATTTATACGAGGATGTGAACTATGGTGTCTTATTGCCACATACAAAGATAAAAGTTAAAGTAAATCCATCTGGCGTAGTTATTCTACGATGTGATTTACAACTTGATGACATCTATACCTCAAGTCATTATACACCTTATGATCCTTTAAATCAAGTTTTTAAAGTTAGACAAAATCCATATGAATAATGAAATGTTCAATACTAAATTTTTCTTTTTTTATATCTTTTTACTATAAATATTTGATCATGCTATAATATATTTCTGAAAATAAGAAGTAAAAAGTTTTATATAAATTGTAAGTTTATTAAAAATGTTCACAAAAAAAGAAAAAAAATATTAATTTTGCAAAAAAAAAAAAGTTAGATTTTATATTCTATAATATAATATATAATGAATTCTTTTTTACAACATTCTTTAATATATTTATATATTCAATTTTTTTGGTGATAAGCACCACGCATAAGCATTATCAAAAATACGTTGCCAAGGGGACCTTTCATATTTCGTTTCTATGGGTTTCCAAGGCCATTGCCACATTTGTGTGCATCTTTCTGGATGTGGCATCATAGCCAAATGTCGACCGTTCGTTGAACATATAGCAGCTATACCTTCTAATGAAAATGATTCATTCTTTTATAATTTTATGTATAAATAAGTTTATATATATTATTATTTTAAGCACATACACACACACACACACATATATTATATATATATATTTATCAACCCACCTATGCTACCATTAGGATTGAATGGATATTTTTCAGTGGGATTACCATAATCATCAGTATATTTAATCGCAAGACAGTTTAATTTTTTCAGTGTATGCAATAATTCACTGTTGCGAAATGTAAATCTTCCTTCACCATGTGCAATCCATACACCAAATATACTACCCTCCATTCCTTGCAGCATGATGGACGGTGATTTTTCAATTCTAACATTACTCCATCGACATTCAAATCTTTCTGATATATTATGATCTAAGAAAATCTCTGGTTCTTCTTTATATCCTATAATCAATAAGATAATACATAATGTCTCTGCATGTCAAGATTTTATATTTTTTTTATATAACATATAAATTTACCATTATCTTTTCCAATCCATCCTAACAAACTCATTAATTGACAGCCATTACATACTCCTAAACTGAACGTGTCTTTGGAATTAACAAATATTTCTAATTGTTTTTTTAATAGTGGATGAAATTTCAAACATGCCGCCCATCCTTTTGCAGAGCCTAAAACATCTGTGAATAATTTTCATTATGAAAGAAATATTTATAAATATTCTTATTAATTATTTATTTAAATGCATGACATTTTACCTGCATAACTAAATCCACCAGGAAAAATAACACCTTTGAATCTATCAAGTGTAATATCATTGCTTAATAAATCTTGCATTGTTACATCCCAAACTTCAAAACCTGCTTGTTCCAAAGACACGGCCATTTCTCTATCACCATTTATACCTTCCTCACGAATCACAGCGACTTTTATATTAGCTGTAATACAATTTTATATATCATTATATACATAGTAATATTATTATTGTAAAAAATTCATATACTTATTTAACATCACGCTTACAGATTAATAATTTTTCAATTGAATAAGGTTTATGATCAGGATTAAATGTTAACTTATAATCAGGAATAGTTCTTTCTTTTAGTCCATTAAATTCTTCTAGAGCACAACTAATATTAGTTTGTCTACGCTCTAATTGATAACTTGTTTCTTCCCATGTATACATTAATGGTTCTATAATAGTATCCAATACAACCTTTGCATTTACTTTAAAAGACACCTAAAATAGAAAGAATCATTTAATTTCATGCATAATAAATATTTGCAAGAATGAATATAGAAATTACCTTTGATTGAAATCCCAAACCAACAGACTTCCCTATCAAATATACTGGAATATTGAACTGATTAAATACATTGTTTAAATATTCATAATTATTTTCTTCTATTTCTAGAATCCATCCAACTTCCTCAGAGAATAAAATATCTATAGGAGATCCAGATTTATGAGAAATATTAATATCCAATCCAGACATTCCAGCAAAAGCCATTTCTAATATACAAGTGATCAATCCTCCATCACTTACATCATGACCTGCCAATACTTTTCCCTCTGTACAATATAATATTATTAAAATAGAAAAAGATTTATTTTTAAATAGAACTTATGTACCTATATATATATATATATTCAAAAGACATTACCTTTTATCAATTTTTGTGTAGCATTAAATGCATTTTTAATAAGAATTGCATTTTCCACATCTGGAGTATCATTACCAAGTTGTTTGTAAACTTGTGCTAAGGCTGTTCCACCAATACGACTTTTACCATTTGATAAATCAACATAAAGTAGATAACCTTCTTTTCCAGCTGAAGGTGCTTTTAAATCAGGTGTTATTACCTATTAAAATTAAACCATTAAAATATCTGTACAAAATGTAATAAAAAAGGTATTGACTCACTTGTCTTATATCAGGACACGGTGCATAACAAG
Source organism: Vespa mandarinia (assembly GCF_050613455.1). Taxonomy (NCBI): domain Eukaryota; kingdom Metazoa; phylum Arthropoda; class Insecta; order Hymenoptera; family Vespidae; genus Vespa; species Vespa mandarinia. The sequence continues at coordinate 2,155,555 of NC_140828.1, read as the reverse complement.
AGATAACAAGTGTTCCTGGTGCCTTAACAACACTATTTTCTACACGTGCAGCCATACTAAGAGAATCTTTACCGCCATCAGCAGCTATACCAAACTCTTTCATAATAGAACACAAAGCAGTACATGCTTCATACATTGCTGCACCTTCTCCTGGTAATTTTGCAGCCCACATCCAATTTCCACTACATTTAACATCCTAAAAATAAGATTATTATAAATTTAGTAAAATTATATATTTGATATTGTGTTTATGAATAATATAAATTTAATAAATATTAAAAACCTGAATATCTGAAATTGCAGCAAATACTAAATTACTCAAAGCTTCTGCTACTGTCATACGTGCTCCGGCAGATGCATTCACAAGGCCTTTTATTGGTTGTTCGCCAATCGATGTTGCAATTCCATGCTGAAATAATATGTAAGAAAATTTTTATAATAACATTTCCTAAAAATAGAAATAATTAATTAAAATGTATTCTCTTACTGTTGAATATATTGAAACAGCTGTTACAGCAACATCAGCCAAAGGAGTATGTAATGGGCCAACACATTGTTGTTGTGCAATTAATCCTGTGACACAACGATCAATTTTATTAACTAAATAACGTTTACTAGCAACTGTAGGCAAACGTAGAACTCTATCAAGAATTGAATCCACTGTCAAATCATTGGGCAAACAGATGGGTGATAAATGCAGCTGTTTTCTTGTAAGATTATATGTCTATAAATAATAAATATTTAATTGTTAAAATTTCTTTATATATTTATAGATATATTAAATTATTAAAATAGTACAAAACAAATTTACCTTTTGTGGCATCTTACCAAGTACTAATTCAAGTTCTAAATCAACTGGATGCCTTATATTATTTTGTTCATATTTTGATAAATCAAAGTCATCCTCTTCAGAAAGAATAATTTTTCCATTTCCAATTACCTTTCCAATAAAATTGATAGGACATTTTTCACGTCTCGCTATTTGCTTGAGCAAATCGGCATCCTTTGGTTTACAAAGTATAGCATTATTTTCTTGGTATTCAGCACCCCATAATTCTAATGTACTGATACTAGGATCACCCAATTCAAATTTCTTTGTAAATATTACAGCTCCGGCAGGTTCAACTAATTCCTTTAATACATTTCCTAAATATGAATACAATATATTGAATATAGTATATTACTATAATAATATGAAGTTGACATTATTTAATGAATAGATTGAATTTATTAACATTATTTACCATTTCCTCCTGCACCTTGATCGTGAATACTAAGAATTGGATTATTTGAACCTAATTCCCCACATGCACGAATTACTCGATTTAATTTTTGTTCCATTTCAGGATCACCTCTTTGCACTGCACCAAAGTCTAAATCTGATTCATTATCACCTTGTACCTATAAATTATTGAACATACAATAATACAAAAGACACCATTATATAAAAATAATTTTTTCCAAAAAAAAAAAAAGAACATACTTCAACTGAACTTGCTGCACCACCACCAACACCAATTCTATAAACAGGTCCTCCAATTTTTACAACTTCCATATCTATAAAAAAAATATTTTCAATGTAACTTATATAATACATTGTATTTTTATATTGATTGCTTACCTTTTTCTGGTAATTCTTTTTTTGTCATATTTGCATCCACTGTACCTACACCTCCGGTAAACATTATAGGTTTTATCCATTCTCTTCTAACATTTTCATGATCTAGCAAGCCAAAAGAACGTGCAAAACCAGATATAATTGGTTCTCCAAATTTATTTCCATAATCAGATGCTCCATTACTTGCTTCAATTATAATTTGTAATGGTGATGCCATATTACTAGGGTATACCCATTCTTTGTTTTCCCAAGGTAAACTATAATCTTTATAGACAAAAATATATCAGATGTAATTATGATATATATATTTATTTATTTATTAAGTAAATAGGAAACCTGGAATAAGAAGATTTCCAACACTGTATCCTGCAGTTCCTGCGATATAATAGCCTCCTTTACCAATGGCTTGTATATCTCTTATACGTCCTCCTGTTCCTGTTGTAGCACCACTAAAAATTTTATTTGTTAATTGTAAAAAGTATTAAGCAATGTAATATCTAGAAACACAATAAATAGAAGAACTTAAATATTACCTGAATGGAGCAACACCAGTTGGAAAATTATGTGTTTCTGCTGTAAATATTAAATCTTGCTTAATTTTTTCTACATTAAAATGACTACATTTTGATGGATCAACTGGTCTCAACAAGTTTATTTCATAGCCTTCGATAGCACTGCTGTTATCACTGAATTTAATGACATTGTTTGGATTTGAATAATTTTGTGTATCTATGATCATATCAAGTAAAGATTGTTTTTTTTCTTTTCCATCAATAATCATCTTTCCTTTAAAAAACCAATGTCGGCTATGCTCGCTGTTTGATTGTGCCAAATCAAAACATTCGACACTGGTTGGATTACGTTTAAGTTTATGTAAAAACAAATTTGTGTAATAATCCAAATCCCAATTATCAAAGGCAAGACCTGTTATGAGAAAATTACATTCTATAATTTTTTAATTATAATTCATTATATAATTAAAATAATTAATGACGTATACCTAATTTATTGCTTACATCCTCTAAAGCATTTCTTCCATATTTTAATATATCTACTTCAAACCATTTTTCAGGTTTAAATCCATGGTCAAAAGTCTCTATAGGTTTTACATATCTACATTCTGTCATCTTGTCGTGTAAAACATCTACAATCTATAATAATGAAAATTCATTATAGTATTACTCATAAAACTAAAATTAATAAAAATAATTAATATATTTACATACTTTAGATTCTGTAGTTTGATCTAATGTACCATTATGTATGATATGATATCTGATAGATATTTCTACTCTTGTTACTTTATCTAATTCTATTGATTTGCATATGGATATTACATTACTCGAAAATGCAGTAGAAAAATTCAATCTGTAACGAGACATTATTATTATTTTATATCATAAAATTATTATATTTTATATAATAAAAATAAAAAATAATTACCTTGGACCAATTTCAATGACAGTAATTATATCATTATTTTGATCAAATACGCTAACGTTTTTTAATGTGTCCGTTTCTATAGGCGAAACCAATAACCATTGTAACAATTGTATTTCTCTTTCATTTAATTCTTCTTTAATTTCAATATAATAACACAATTCAGTTTTAAGATCACTCACTATACTTGATACCTTACGTATATCATTTAATTTCTTTTTCAGCTGTGCTGATTTTAATCCAGGTAGTTTATAAAACTTTAATATTGCCATTATATATAAAATTAAATACTAATCAAATCAGAACACTAAATATTATTCCTCTACCGCGTGGAAAGGATTTACCAGTTATCGACGTTGTTCTATTAATTTATTGTAAACCAAATACATTGATTAGATATCCCAGTAAGTTGTATAAATAAAAAAAATTCATTTGCATTACGATATCGTTAATTATTCATTGAAGATTCTTGCAAAATATTTTTTACTTTTTTTTCGTAATCTTTCTATCAAAGTAACTATTGCGAGGTCATCAAGGCCATTGATATCACGCATTACAATATTATTTCATAGATTAACGTCATATTTATTTTATATTGTATTTATCAATATTATTATTGCATTGTTTATTTAATGATGAAATACAATTATTTTCCAATAAATGAAAAATTGAAATTTGAATCTACTTGATAAAAGCCATGCGCAGTTTGTCATTTTTTTTAATTTAATACAGCATGGTAGAATTTCTAACAGCGATGCATGATTAAACGTATTTTAAAGATTTTTTGGAAAATAATTAAAAATATGTGACGTGTAAAGTAATTATTCATTAAGGATCATATTACTTATAGATATAATAATTTATATTTTCTTATTTTATGAAATCAATATTTTATTTTGCAGGTTCCATTGAATATTTTCTCAATCAAAATCGATATAATAGGTTATTACTGCAATCAAATATCGCGCCACTTATTTCGAAGATGTTGATTGGTTTAGAAATACAATATCCTGATTGGTTGGGAAAGAAAACATTCCGATTGGTTGAGAAACTAAATGCATCATCAAGATGGCAGCTTTCTGTATACCTTAAATTTCGTTGAAGAAATACTCTCTTTTACATTTTTATTCTATGAGGTTATAATGTTTATGGGCGTATCTTGATTCCTGTCGTTATTTATGGTTAAACTATACAAACGAAGAGAGATGTTCTGTGGTAAAAGTCCCGTCATGATATAATATAATATCATGGTCTCTAACATCAACAAACAACAGAAACGTTTATTACGTTTAAAGTAGTCATTTGTGAATTCTGTACTGTTTCCTCGAATATATGGATGCGGGGAACGGACAGAAGCCCTCCAGTAAGTATAGCTGTTAAATTGTGGTATGGTAATTGTTGTTCACGTGATTATGATTTCGAGAACACTTCCCTATGTGTTAAAATTTCTATTTCTATTTTATTATTCATACGGATTTTACATAAAAATTTCATTGGAAAAGTAATATAAAAAAGTGCTCTTAATATAAGACAAAAAACATAAATTAAACGAATTTCTATTACGTATCAATTACGATTAATTATTTTTTCATATGTATTGTATGCCAAATGAATAAACCAATGGAATTAATGATAATGTAAAATCTTCATTAATAAAACAAAAATATTTATATATCATGAATACCTTTTACATAATCATTAATTCACAGATGGGCAACCTTATGTTAGTACCAACAATGCAGGAACGGAAAAGGGAAAAGAATGGCAAATGGAGTTGATGATGGAGAAGTTACGATCAAAGGCTTCAGGATTTAAGTCTTTGGTCGAAACTGCCAAAAATTTACGTATGACTATGTTGGTATGTTAAAAAAAAAAAAAAAAGAAAAAAAGAAAAACAAAACAAAAAAAAAACAAAACATTTTTTTTCTAAAGGTAATTTATTTGTATTGTAATTACAGGACAAACGATTTGCCATTGACAGCGTAGAAAAAAATCAGCTGCAAAAATGCTTAGATACTCTGCAACATTCTATAAAAGTGACATCTTTACAATCTATGGTAGAACGTTTAGAAAGTTTAACAAGGCAATTAGGGTATTTATTTTTATCTATTTATAGTAATCTGATATATATATATATATATATATATATATATATATATATATATATATATATATACATATATGTATATATATATATGTTTACATTCTGATAGTTTGTTATACAATTAATATTTTATTGTAGATTAAAATTTATGATGTCAGGACCACCAGGCACGGAGCTTTTTATATCATCCGATATGTTTTTTTTAGAAGTTCTTTTGGAAACAACGGGTGTAGTTAAAGATGTCAAAATTCATCATGAAGGAAAGAATGAACAGCAGGTAAAGGAAGAAAAATTTCACTATTTCGTATAATATTTAAAGGTTATAATATGTGAAGAATATTATAACCTATAAAAAAAAAATTAATTATTTCAGAGTTGCGAAGTACTGGCCTCTTGTCTATCCCGGGGTGATTTTGTGGATTTTACGACACAGTTGGAAGGCTTAGCTTCTATATATCAATTAAATGCAGATAAAAAAGTGAAATGTAAAGCATTCAGTGCTTTACAATCTTTAGAGGCTGATTTAGGAGTTCTGGCACAACTTCAGACATTTATGAAGGAACCTTTTAATCTTGTTCACAAAAGTCCAGTTGGTTAGTACACATTTTATTACTTTATATAAAGAAATATTATTTGATTTAATAAAAGTTCCTTCGTTAAAACCATCTTATCATATTTTAGGAATTCTTGAAAGACGGAAAGGAGGTCATCCTATGAAATTAACATATTTTGTATCACCTTATGATTTAATAGATCAAGAAAATCGTACTTGTGATGTTTTAAATCCAGAAACTGTTATTAAACGAAAAATTGGTCATTCTGTTACTGTTTGTATGGAAGGTTCAACTGCTCACAAGCTGCCTACAACTAGTATCATAACTGTAAATAGAAGTAACACAGGAAAGAGGTGAATAAAATTTGTTAACCATCTATATCTATGTAAAAGTAATATAATTTACATAGAAATCAATGTTTAATATTTATAATAATGTTTTAGCACTCCATCGTATGCTCCTTTAACTGGCACAAATTCATCAATGTTACCTGCCTGTTTTGTATTAAAACTCACTAAAAAAATGCCAATGTGTATGGAATTAGTACGACGGATACAAAAAGTAACTGAATTAGAGTGCGCAGATGTATCATCACCTCACTCCTTGTTAAGTTTAATAGTACAACATGCTAGTGATGGATCTTTAGATGGTCGAAATAACAGAGGACTTTATGTTGTATGTACAAAAAGAAAAAAATTATAATATTTTAAAAGAGAAATTTAAGAGGATTTATAAATAATAATTACGCATGATTTATTTTACAGACATTGCCAGATCAACATCATTGTTATTTCATGACAGAAAATAAGAATATGGAAGGAGTTTTAATAGGCAGTATTCCTTTCACACATCCAGCACACGTTCCACAAATTCTTGTATATCTACGGCAACAAGCTCTCTTCAATTCTTTAATTTCAAGTTGCGTAAGACCTATGGCTCGTATAGATCCAGAACATACAATTATATTTGAGGTAAGCGCTTTATCATGGCAACACATATCCATAAGCCTGGAACATCCATTCGAAGAAACAATGGCAACAGCAGAATTAAATCTAACGGACATATCTGCATTGAAATGCAAACTTTACGGTGTAAGCATGATGAATGCAGAACAAATTTCAGACTTAACTGGTAAAGTCTTACAAAGATGTCTCAGTATACCATTAACAATGAGAACGTTGATGAAGACTTGGGAAGGTCGAAGCGCATTACCAGTGAATACTATGAGCGGTGGAAATGGAAATTACAACACAAATATAGGGCCTGGAAAAGATCAGAATGGTCAGGCTGGTTCTAATATGCCTGACTTCGCTAATGCAGACACAAAAATCAGGCAAGAATCTGACTTAAGTAATGGAAATGGAACTATTGGACGACAGCAAACTTTACAACAACCACAACAGCAGTCTTTTTTAGATGCCGGAACGGAGAATAGTATCGGGTTTCCGTCATATTCCGGCCAATCCGATACAGCAACCGCTGCTATGCTAAATCCTCTACAACTGAGTGCATTACTGGGTCAAGCGAAAAATTCTTTAGCAAATCCTTCAAGTGAAAAGACGAAAAAGACACGCAAAAGGAAAATCGCAGAAGGATTTTGGCGCAGTCCTAAAAGGAAAGGTGAAGATACTAATGAAATATTATTAGAAAGTTCAAGCTCGGACTCGACACCACTTGGAACACCAACCAGTGGAAGGGAGAATACAAATGAAACTAGAACGTCTACTCCAACTTCTGCTGCTAGTTTAGCCAGTGGTATAGACTTTACTAATCTCGATCCCGGCGATGTGTTAAGTACGGATAAAAGTTCGGATTATGATCTAGACAATGAAAGTGAAATTGTAGAGGTACACGAAGTTCAGGGTGTGGATGATCTTATTAAAAGAGATCGTAAATCAAAGAAACGTGAAGAAAAAAAGAGTCCGAATATATTTGAAGAGAATAAAAATCTTGTACCCCCATCAGTAAGTATAACACCAATTTCAAATAGTAACGTGAGTCAAACAACAAATTATAATTCTGTACTTACGAGTATGGGTTTGGAAAGGAGACCTGGAATTGAGATTATACCCATAGCATCATCACCGCAAGCCAGTTTACCAAGTTCTATAACTATAACTCCAATAGCAGGACCAACCACAGCAAAGACTATGACGGAAGAGCGTAGAGAAAGAAAAAGTTCCAAAAGTAAATCAACAGAGGATAAGGGAAAATTAGAGAAAAGACGTAAACGTAAAAGAGAAGATAATCCAATGGGACCACCACCAGACAAATTACCTTCCAAGCAAGATCCTTTATCCAAACCTGTTTCGGTGAGCATCAAACCCACCGAATCCCCTCCAAGTGTAGGTTCTCGTCCATCATCTCCATCAGCTACTATAAGAAAATTCAGTCCGTCCCCGACACACAGTAGCCCGCTTGTCCTCGTTGGTAAGTCCAGTCCCACATTAAAGCAATCAACGAGCAAACCCGTACAAAGTCCGAAACATTCACCTGTCTATAGTAGTAGTCCTAAACACATGTCTGTACCTGCAAGCGTAAGTCCAAAGCATGGAACGTCGTCACCGAAACATGGTAGCTCAACGAGTACAGGAAAGCCAAGTATGTCTGCCCTCAAGTCAGCAACAAATTCCCCTTCCAGCAAAACTAGCGATTCAATATCATCGAAAATTAAGTCTTCCTCATCGTCCTCCAGTAAAGATTCTAGTCGTGAAAAAGAAAGGAAAACGTCATTAAGTTTTGGAAGTACAAGTGGTCATCAAAGTCCAAAGACTAAATCTTCTGGTACTAAGGTAAAACAATTGGATTTAATACCTGGTACTGAGATTCAATCGACTGTATCTAACAGTGGTGGTAACACACCACCTTCCGGTAGCTCCGATATTTCAAAGTCGACTATAGCTCAACAACAGGCAAGAAATAGAAAGGGTTCTCTTAGCGCGGTTATAGATAAATTAAAAAATGCTCAACATTGTACGGATGAAGGTGGAAATGGCGGACAGAAAACGAGCAGCGGAGGTAGCTGTAGTACGAGTAGTCAAAAAGAAAGGAACGTCAGTAGTTCGTCGACCAAGAATGTAGAGGGAAAGTGCGTTATCAAGAATTCTTCCATCGACGCGAAGAATCCCGCAGAATATATGGTTAAACATAGTTCGGATGGCATGAAGATAACGATCAACAAAACTCGTACGAAGGATTCAAAGTCAGGAACGAGTATAAAGCTTTCATCGACCGCCGTTACATCGGTGACTGGTGTACCTTCGACAACAGTATCATCTGGTTCTGTGGTAGGAAATGGATCATCCAAAGCTCACACAGGTTTGAAACCTGGTGTGAATTCTGGGCCTGCATCAAAGAAGCCACAATCTCATGCATCACCCAAGTTACCTGGTTCGTCTAGTTGTAGTAGCACTAGTGGAAATAGAACTGGCTTGTTAGGTCAGAAGGTATTGCCAACGTTGAAATCAATGTCCGGAGGAAATACTAGCAGTGGTAATGGCGGAGGAGTCGTAGGAGGTGTCAGTGGTAGCGGCAGTGGATTATTGGGTAAAGGTTCCTCTACATCGAAATCTTTAGGCTCACCGAAAACAACCAGCTCTAGTGTTACCGATCTCAGTCGTAATCGCGATAAATTGAGGATGGCTAAATCAACGGAGAAAAATATTTTTGGATCTAAAAGTATGACAGATTCGAGGAAGTCTAGTCCTTCCGCTCTTCGCGAGGAAAGCGAAAGCGAAAGAGCTTTTAAGCTACTCGCAGCTCATGCTTCTATTTCCAGTTTGCCTAGTTTACCAAGTTTACCGCCTCAGCTTGTCGTCGATGGTTTAATGAAGCAACTTGATACCAAGTTTCAAATACCAAAGTTGTCAGCTCGCGTAAACGTCGATAACAGCGAGAAGAAATTATCAGAATCTGGAAAGTCGTTGGATAATCTCGCCGTAAAGCAAATGGCAGATCAAGGAAAGCTTCAAACGATCTCCAATCCCGTATCTTCGATCGCGAAAAGTAATACGGATGATCAGACACAGAGTACACAAAACAGACGAGATCATGTACAAACGAAGCCCGACAATCTTTCCATGCCGACTTCAACGACAATGCCGATAAACGTGGGATCCGATAGTACAAGTGGCCTTCTGCTACAACCTCCAGCTGCGGTCAGTTCCCATGATTCTAATGTTCCGACCAACCTTTCGATGCAATCCGTTGATGATTCTCGAGACTCATGTCAGGAAACATCGGTAGGTAGACCTGCCGCGCAATTTTTAAGTAACACGTTGAGCGGTTCTGGCACTAGTAAGGATGATACTAATAACAGCAATGCCGTCATGGCCCTTCTTCCTAAAGGTTCGGAATCCCTGTGTATATCAAAATCGATGTATCCGCCATTGGCAAGCGGATCTTCCAATGCTACTGGAAACGGTGCAAATGGTGCCAGTTGCGCTAACAGCAACACCGAGAGCCTGAATCTGAGTACGAAACCGGCCGAGACTGTGCTAGGTAAATATAACAAATCTGTCGAGGAGAAGAAACAGCAACAGCAGCAGCAGCAGCAACAACAACAACAACAACAACAGCAACAACAACAACAACAGCAGCAGCAGCAGCAACAACAACAACAACCACAGCAACAGCAGCAGCAACAGCAACAACCACAACAACAGCAACAACAACAGCAACAACAACAACAGCAGCAACAACAGCAACAGTTATCACCGTCGGTCGTTTCTACTTCAACAACGATCGGCGGTATTGTCAATAGCGATGTAGGCTCGACTATGGTTCCAGTGAGGAACACAACAGAATTGGTTACTTCTAATTCACAAGAGGCTGCCGAAATGTTATTAGATTTTTCCAGTTCAAAAGAAACGAGCAAGAATTTAAGCCTTACGTCTATATCAGAACGAGCTATGACTCAAGCAGCTCCAATAAGAAGGGATACTCCGCCACCACCTCCACCAACATTTCCACCAAGCCCATCTTTGAGCGTACACATTGTCAAAAGTCCTGCGCCATCGCCCAGAATTATACCACCGTCCCCACACTCCGCTTCGCCCTGCATTACGGACGATGAGCTTATGGATGAAGCTCTCGTTGGCATGGGCAAATGAAGATTACTTAAAATCTAGATACTTAATTATCTTTTACATCGTTAGACGTGGGATCATCTTCTCAGATTGGAACATCATCGCGTTCTTCATCTAACAAATATTGTCGACAGTTTCTCATGACATTTATATTGTTAGATTACACGCAGACAGAGAGACGAAGAGAGAGAGAAAGAAAGAGAAAAAGAGGGAGAAAGAGAGAAAGAGAGAGAAAGAGAAAGAGAGTTACACGAGCTGGTTGTTAAGTGCAAAGACTATAAACTTATAAAGATATTAGTGGAATCTAGTGGAATATATAAAAATAAAATAAAAAAAAGAAAGAGAAATAATATACGATAATAGGGAATAATTGTAAATGGTAATTGTTAAATGGCAACTCGATATGAGTTTATGCCAATGGATATAATTTCGTTGGATTGTGGGGGCCGGGGTATCTTGGGAATAGAAGGCAAGACTTTAAAAGGAAAATTTGGAAAAAAATTTACTTTTTTCCTTATATATGTAAAAAAAAAAAATATGCAGTTTCATACTACTACGCGAGGATCAAAGATGTAATATAAAAATGAATGTATTCTTTTAATTTCGCTGATTCACGTGACGGAGAAATATATTTTCTTCTATAGAAGAATTTCAATCGTGTTCAATTCGCTATAAGTGTTCATAAGTATATTCTTATCGTTGAACAAAAGTGTAAGGTAAAAATAATTCTTTGCTCTGAAATTTCTTAACAATTACATTTTATATTTTTTCTTTTCTTTTCCTTCTTTTTTATTTTTTTTTATTTTTTTTTATTTTTTTTTATTTTTTTTTTTTAATTTGCAATTAAAGATCTTAAGACTCTGCAAAAGTTTGCTACAACCAATTTATAAAGTCTTCTTCTAAATGTTAGAAAATTATCCTGTCAAGCTTTAAGTACAATTATGTTATATTAATTATAAAAATCTATTTTAATGTTATGATTTTCGGAACTAATATATATATATACATATATATGTATGTATGTATGTATATATGTATATATATATATTTGAAAGAATTTCAAAACTGTATTATATTAAAAGCAGTTGTAAGTTCGATGATAGATAACAATGATATACTTATTTAAATAAATCTTTAACGTTTATTGTAAAGAATTGATATTTACCTTCAATTCTCTATTATGGATAATAATGGCAGATCAATTAAGGATATCTTCCAAAGTGGCGAAACAAAAAATCATAAATTTTTTAAAACTATAACACAATACATGTTATATATTTGTGCCATAAATGTTGAATTCATTGAAATATTGAATATTTGCTTTGAACTTGTATAAAATCCATTACAAACGCCTATTATTATTGTTCATTGTGATTCTCATCCATAGTCTGCTGTTGTTGTTCTTAGCTAGACAAATTTAACATAAATAATTCTAATGTAAACAGAGAAAATATTTTAATTTCAAAGTAATTCAATAAAAAAGCGTTATCGTGACATTTTTAAATAAATCATATTGTTTCCTTTATTTAGATAATCCTTTTTATGTTATATTAAGAAGGATGATACATTAATGTAATAACTTTTTTATACACGAGACAAATATTTAAAAAGTATAATAATGTGATCTAAAAACTAAAATTATACTACATTTAATTTATTTTTTAATTTTAAATATATTAAACAGAAGTCGATAGTTTTAATTTATTTTTGAATTTGTAAAGATTTCCCGCGAAACAATTTGATTTGGTAAAATTATGATAGTTTCTTATGTTTGTCACCAGATAGCGTTTCTTGCTTTCGTTCATAGTTCATATTTATACAGCCTTAAGGGTGTTCATCACCTTTCTCTTGAAACGTGTGTGACTTCAGCGACGAGTATGGACAAAATATGAATTACAAACGCAAGCGGGTAACTCTGTTCCCATCATGCATCTTCCGTATCAGCGTATAAACTAGAAATAAAATAGAAATAACACTAGACGTAAAGTGTGATAGAAAAATTTCCTTATCGTTTCTGTAAAAAATTATTGTACAATATATTTCTCTTATATTTCTTCTTTTGAAGTATTATTAGCTATATAAAATGAAAATATGTTAATGTTTAGTTGGAATTAGTTTGAAAAGATATTGGAAAAGTGATACAATATGCAGCCATTCGCTCGGTAATACTTGCAGTTAAAAGTTTACAATTAAACTTTGCAAGTATTAACGACCCAGGTCACACCACGTGGAGGTTGCTGCAAGTGGAGACCCACGAGCTAACGGTGACTCTACTTTACTCTAAAATCCGCGTTCCGCGATACCGATCCCTTATGCCTTCCGCTTCGGATATCTTGGGCATGGTACAAAGCTAACAGGAAGTATCTAGCCTTAGCTACAGGGACTCCACTTACAGAAAGCTTAACCGTTCAACACCCTCCGCCTCAGGCATAACGAATTATTAAGCACATCTAAATTCGTGCATCCGAATTTCGAACAATCAAAGCGTATTAATCGCGTTCGCGACACTCACGTGTGTTATAATTACGTAGATTCTACTGTTCTATCCAAATTCGCGAAGTAATCTAATCGATATGTCGAAGAAATCAAACGAAGTCCTCGGTAGGACTTCCAATCGCGTATGCGAACTCTTACGTGAGTGTTAGAATAACGGTGACTCTAAGTTGAAATCCGAAGCGTACTCCAAATTTCAACACTAAAACGAAGTCCATGATAGGACTTTTAATCGCGCGCGGACACCCACGCAAGTGTTCGGAAAACGGTGACTCTACTCTAAATAAACTAATCGAATATTCGAGCAAACAAAACGAAGTCCCCGGTAGGACTTTTATTCGCGCACGCGAACACTCACGCGAGTGTTAGAATAACGGTGACTCTAAGTTGAAATCCAAAGTGACATATGTTAACCGGTATTTAGACTTTCCATGATATTTGTCGAGATTTCCGCCCCGCTACCAAATATGAGGATTGTCATAATATCAGCCAACTATGTACAGCACTACAAGGTAAACCGTTCGCGCACCCCGAATTTCAACACTAAAACGAAGTCCATGATAGGACTTTTAATCGCGCCCGGACACCCACGTAAGTGTTCGGAAAACGGTGACTCTATTCTAAAAAAACGCGTTCGCGAGGTAATCTAATCGAATATTCGAGCAAATATAAACGAAGTCCCCGGTAGGACTTTTAAGCCGTGCCCGCGTTCATTCACGTGAGTGTTAGAAAAACGGTGACTCTACTCTAAATTCGCGTTTTCGATTCGAACAATCAAACGAAGTTTAATCGCGCCCGTGAACATCCACGCCTGTGCTAGCCGACACACGTGCGAGTGTTCTCCTATCCTGCCCGTATTCGCGTGGAAAAATCGATGATGAATACAGCCATGCTACGACGATACATCCGGCCGCAGGTGAATCTATGCCTTGATGATCTATCCTGAAAAAAAAGAAGATAAGGAAAAAATAAGAAAAAGGAAAGAAAAGACATATTGAATATCGATGCATCATTGCTCGATTACCCCTGAAAAAGAAAAAAAGAAGATGAATAAAAGAAAGATAAGAAAATAGAAGTATCTCTGCACGCTGCTAAAACAATAGTCCGCTTCATCTCATGGGTCCTACCTAATGCTTAAAAATAAAAATTAATTAGAATATATTAATAACAAACCTAAAAACATAAGAACATAATTAAAAAGAAATAACAAAAAGATATTAAAGAAACATAATTAAAAAGAAATAACATAATTAAATTCTGAAAAGATATAATAAAAAGAAATAACATAATAACATAATTAAAAACATAATTAAAGAACAAAAATATGAATAATAAAAGAGGGCTGCTGAAAGATAAGAAAATAGAAGTAGCTCTGCATGCTGCTGAAACAATAGTCCGCTTCATCTCGTGGGTCCTACCTAATGCTTAAAAATTAAAATTAATAAGAATATATTTATAACAAACCTAAAAACATAAAAACATAATTAAAAAGAAATAACAAAAAGATATTAAAGAAACATAATTAAAAAGAAATAACATAATAAAAATCTGAAAAGACTTAATGAAAAGAAATAACATATTAATAACACAATTAAAAACATAATTAAAACATAATTAAAGAAGAAAAATATGAGTAATAAAAGAGAGCTGCTGAAAGATAAGAAAATAGAAGTAGCTCTGCATGCTGCTGAAACAATAGCCCGCTTCATCTCGTGGGTCCTACCTAATGCTTAAAAATTAAAATTAATAAGAATATATTTATAACAAACCTAAAAACATAAAAACATAATTAAAGGGAAATAACATAATTAAATTCTGAAAAGATATAATAAAAAGAAATAACATAATAACATAATTAAAAACATAATTAAAAACATAATTAAAGAACAAAAATATGTATAATAAAAGAGGGCTGCTGAAAGATAAGAAAATAGAAGTAGCTCTGCATGCTGCTGAAACAATAGTCCGCTTCATCTAATGGTTCCTACCTAAAACCTGTAAATCATAATTAATAAGAATATATTAAAAACATAATTAAAACCATAAAAACATAATTAAAAAGAAATAACAAATAAATATTAAAGAAACATAATTAAAAAGAAATAACATAATAAAAATCTGAAAAGACATAATGAAAAGAAATAACATATTAATAACATAATTAAAAATATAATTAAATAAGAAAAATATGAGATACAAAAGAAAACTGCAGAAATACAAGAAAGTAGAAGCAGCTATATACGATGCTGAGATAGCAACCCGCACAGAGGCCCACACCCATGTCCCCATCCCATGGGTCCCACCCGAGACTTATAAATCATAATTAATGAGAGTAATTCAGTATGAAAATTATGAAATAGAAAAAAGAGAAGAAAAGAGAAGCAGCTCTATAAGATGCTGAGACAGTAACCCGCACAGAGGCCCACACCCATGGGCCCCTCCCATGGGTCCCACCCGAGATTTATAAAGAATTATTAATGAGAGTAATTCAGTATGAAAATTATGAAATAGAAAAGAGAGCCCCAAAAAGAGAAGAAAAGAGAAGCAGCTCTATAAGATGCTGTGACAGTAACCCGCACAGAGGCCCACACCCATGGGCCCCTCCCATGGGTCCCACCCGAGATTTATAAAGAATTATTAATGATAGTAAATAAGAAAAAAAAGAAATGACACCGGACATTAAAGTGTGATAGAGAAATTTACTTTTCGTTTCTCTGAAAAATTATTATACAACAGAATTCTGCCATATTTCTTCTTTTGAAGTATTATTAGTGATATAAAGTGGAAAAATATTCATGTTCAATTGGAATTAGATTAAAAAGATCTTGGAAAAATAATACAATATGCAGCCATTCGCTCAGTAGTACTTGCATTAAAGAATTTATAATTAGAATATGCAAGTAATACCGACCCAGGTCTCACTACGTGGAAGTTGCTGCATGTGGAGACCCACGGACTGACGGTGACTCTACTCTAAAATCCGCGTTCCACGATACCGATCCGCGATATCTTTCCGCTTCAATGCACTGGCTTCTTAACTAACAGGGTATGCGTAGCTTTAGCTACAACACACCTCTTACAGATAGCTCCACCATTTGCACCGTCTGCTTGAGACATAACGGATTATTAAGCACATCTGAATTCGTGCTTTCCGAATTTCGAGCAATCAAAGCGCACTCCTTAGAAATACTAATCGCGTCGCGACACTCACGTGTGTGTTATAATTACGTAGATTCTACTGTTAAGCCGAAATTCGCGAAGTACCCCCATCGACGATTGAAGAAATCAAACGAAGTCCACGGTAGGACCTTTAACCGCGCCCGAACACCCACGCGTGTGTTAGAAAAACGATGACTCTACTCTACTATTCGCGTTTTCGATTCGAACAATCAAACGAAATTTAATCGCGCCCGAGAACACCAACACCTGTGCCCGCCGACACGCGCGCTAATGTTCTTCCTATCCTTCCCGTATTCGCGCGTAGAAATCGATGATGAATCTTGCCATGCGATGTACCATCCGGTCGCAGATGAACCTATCCATCGATGATCTATCCTGGAAAAGAAAAAGTTAAAGAGAAAATAAAAAAAACAAAAAAATATGTAAAACAGAAATTAATATATATACACATATATAAAATACAAATAGAAAATATATATAAATAGATAAGAGACCTAGAAAAAGAAACGAAAAGAGAAGCAGCATGCACCATCCTATGGGTCCTAACTAAAGCCTATAAATCATAATTAATAAAAATATATTAAAAACATAAACACATAATTAAACACATAATTAAATACATAATTAGAAAGAAACAACATAAATAAATATTAAGAAAATATAATTAAAAGGAAATAACATAATAATAACATAATAGAAAACAAAATTCAAAAAGAAAAATATGAGATAGAAAGGAGAGCCGGAGAAAGAAAAGAGAGCTCAAGAAAGAGAAGAATAGAGAGCCCCAGAAAGAGAAGAATAGAGAGCCCCAGAAAGATAAGACAAGAGAAACATTTCTACATGATGCTGAGACAGCAACCCGCACAGAAGCCCTCGCCCACAGGCCCCACCCGTGGGTCCCACCCGAGTTATATAAAGCATAATTAATGAGAGTAAATAAAAATAAATAGAAATGACAGTGGACATAAAAGTGTGATAGAAAAATTTCCTTTTCGTTTCTCTGAGAAATTATTGTACAATAGATTTCTCTTGTATTTCTTTGTTTGATGTATTATTAGCTATATAAAATGAAAATATGTTAATGTTTAGTTGGAATTAGTTTGAAAAGATATTGGAAAAGTGATACAATATGCAGCCATTCGCTCGGTAATACTTGCATTTAAAAGTTTACAATTAAACTTTGCAAGTATTAACGACCCAGGTCACACCACGTGGAGGTTGCTGCAAGTGGAGACCCACGAGCTAACGGTGACTCTACTTTACTCTAAAATCCGCGTTCCGCGATACCGATCCCTTATGCCTTCCGCTTCGGATATCTTGGGCATGGTACAAAGCTAACAGGAAGTATCTAGCCTTAGCTACAGGGACTCCACTTACAGAAAGCTTAACCGTTCAACACCCTCCGCCTCAGGCATAACGAATTATTAAGCACATCTAAATTCGTGCATCCGAATTTCGAACAATCAAAGCGTATTAATCGCGTTCGCGACACTCACGTGTGTTATAATTACGTAGATTCTACTGTTCTATCCAAATTCGCGAAGTAATCTAATCGATATGTCGAAGAAATCAAACGAAGTCCTCGGTAGGACTTCCAATCGCGTATGCGAACTCTTACGTGAGTGTTAGAATAACGGTGACTCTAAGTTGAAATCCGAAGCGTACTCCAAATTTCAACACTAAAACGAAGTCCATGATAGGACTTTTAATCGCGCGCGGACACCCACGCAAGTGTTCGGAAAACGGTGACTCTACTCTAAATAAACTAATCGAATATTCGAGCAAACAAAACGAAGTCCCCGGTAGGACTTTTATTCGCGCACGCGAACACTCACGCGAGTGTTAGAATAACGGTGACTCTAAGTTGAAATCCAAAGTGACATATGTTAACCGGTATTTAGACTTTCCATGATATTTGTCGAGATTTCCGCCCCGCTACCAAATATGAGGATTGTCATAATATCAGCCAACTATGTACAGCACTACAAGGTAAACCGTTCGCGCACCCCGAATTTCAACACTAAAACGAAGTCCATGATAGGACTTTTAATCGCGCCCGGACACCCACGTAAGTGTTCGGAAAACGGTGACTCTATTCTAAAAAAACGCGTTCGCGAGGTAATCTAATCGAATATTCGAGCAAATATAAACGAAGTCCCCGGTAGGACTTTTAAGCCGTGCCCGCGTTCATTCACGTGAGTGTTAGAAAAACGGTGACTCTACTCTAAATTCGCGTTTTCGATTCGAACAATCAAACGAAGTTTAATCGCGCCCGTGAACACCCACGCCTGTGCTAGCCGACACACGTGCGAGTGTTCTCCTATCCTGCCCGTATTCGCGTGGAAAAATCGATGATGAA
This sequence comes from Vespa mandarinia, assembly GCF_050613455.1. NCBI lineage: Eukaryota > Metazoa > Arthropoda > Insecta > Hymenoptera > Vespidae > Vespa > Vespa mandarinia. The sequence continues at coordinate 2,136,720 of NC_140828.1, read as the reverse complement.
TACAGCCATGCTACGACGATACATCCGGCCGCAGGTGAATCTATGCCTTGATGATCTATCCTGAAAAAAAAGAAGATAAGGAAAAAATAAGAAAAAGGAAAGAAAAGACATATTGAATATCGATGCATCATTGCTCGATTACCCCTGAAAAAGAAAAAAAGAAGATGAATAAAAGAAAGATAAGAAAATAGAAGTATCTCTGCACGCTGCTAAAACAATAGTCCGCTTCATCTCATGGGTCCTACCTAATGCTTAAAAATAAAAATTAATTAGAATATATTAATAACAAACCTAAAAACATAAAAACATAATTAAAAAGAAATAACAAAAAGATATTAAAGAAACATAATTAAAAAGAAATAACATAATTAAATTCTGAAAAGATATAATAAAAAGAAATAACATAATAACATAATTAAAAACATAATTAAAGAACAAAAATATGAATAATAAAAGAGGGCTGCTGAAAGATAAGAAAATAGAAGTAGCTCTGCATGCTGCTGAAACAATAGTCCGCTTCATCTCGTGGGTCCTACCTAATGCTTAAAAATTAAAATTAATAAGAATATATTTATAACAAACCTAAAAACATAAAAACATAATTAAAGGGAAATAACATAATTAAATTCTGAAAAGATATAATAAAAAGAAATAACATAATAACATAATTAAAAACATAATTAAAGAACAAAAATATGAATAATAAAAGAGGGCTGCTGAAAGATAAGAAAATAGAAGTAGCTCTGCATGCTGCTGAAACAATAGTCCGCTTCATCTCGTGGGTCCTACCTAATGCTTAAAAATTAAAATTAATAAGAATATATTTATAACAAACCTAAAAACATAAAAACATAATTAAAGGGAAATAACATAATTAAATTCTGAAAAGATATAATAAAAAGAAATAACATAATAACATAATTAAAAACATAATTAAAGAACAAAAATATGAATAATAAAAGAGGGCTGCTGAAAGATAAGAAAATAGAAGTAGCTCTGCATGCTGCTGAAACAATAGTCCGCTTCATCTAATGGTTCCTACCTAAAACCTGTAAATCATAATTAATAAGAATATATTAAAAACATAATTAAAACCATAAAAACATAATTAAAAAGAAATAACAAATAAATATTAAAGAAACATAATTAAAAAGAAATAACATAATAAAAATCTGAAAAGACATAATAAAAAGAAATAACATATTAATAACATAATTAAAAATATAATTAAATAAGAAAAATATGAGATACAAAAGAAAACTGCAGAAATACAAGAAAATAGAAGCAGCTATATACGATGCTGAGATAGCAACCCGCACAGAGGCCCACACCCATGTCCCCATCCCATGGGTCCCACCCGAGACTTATAAATCATAATTAATGAGAGTAATTCAGTATGAAAATTATGAAATAGAAAAGAGAGCCCCAAAAAGAGAAGAAAAGAGAAGCAGCTCTATAAGATGCTGTGACAGTAACCCGCACAGAGGCCCACACCCATGGGCCCCTCCCATGGGTCCCACCCGAGATTTATAAAGAATTATTAATGATAGTAAATAAGAAAAAAAAGAAATGACACCGGACATTAAAGTGTGATAGAGAAATTTACTTTTCGTTTCTCTGAAAAATTATTATACAACAGAATTCTGCCATATTTCTTCTTTTGAAGTATTATTAGTGATATAAAGTGGAAAAATATTCATGTTCAATTGGAATTAGATTAAAAAGATCTTGGAAAAATAATACAATATGCAGCCATTCGCTCAGTAGTACTTGCATTAAAGAATTTATAATTAGAATATGCAAGTAATACCGACCCAGGTCTCACTACGTGGAAGTTGCTGCATGTGGAGACCCACGGACTGACGGTGACTCTACTCTAAAATCCGCGTTCCACGATACCGATCCGCGATATCTTTCCGCTTCAATGCACTGGCTTCTTAACTAACAGGGTATGCGTAGCTTTAGCTACAACACACCTCTTACAGATAGCTCCACCATTTGCACCGTCTGCTTGAGACATAACGGATTATTAAGCACATCTGAATTCGTGCTTTCCGAATTTCGAGCAATCAAAGCGCACTCCTTAGAAATACTAATCGCGTCGCGACACTCACGTGTGTGTTATAATTACGTAGATTCTACTGTTAAGCCGAAATTCGCGAAGTACCCCCATCGACGATTGAAGAAATCAAACGAAGTCCACGGTAGGACCTTTAACCGCGCCCGAACACCCACGCGTGTGTTAGAAAAACGATGACTCTACTCTACTATTCGCGTTTTCGATTCGAACAATCAAACGAAATTTAATCGCGCCCGAGAACACCAACACCTGTGCCCGCCGACACGCGCGCTAATGTTCTTCCTATCCTTCCCGTATTCGCGCGTAGAAATCGATGATGAATCTTGCCATGCGATGTACCATCCGGTCGCAGATGAACCTATCCATCGATGATCTATCCTGGAAAAGAAAAAGTTAAAGAGAAAATAAAAAAACAAAAAATATGTAAAACAGAAATTAATATATATACACATATATAAAATACAAATAGAAAATATATATAAATAGATAAGAGACCTAGAAAAAGAAACGAAAAGAGAAGCAGCATGCACCATCCTATGGGTCCTAACTAAAGCCTATAAATCATAATTAATAAAAATATATTAAAAACATAAACACATAATTAAACACATAATTAAATACATAATTAGAAAGAAACAACATAAATAAATATTAAGAAAATATAATTAAAAGGAAATAACATAATAATAACATAATAGAAAACAAAATTCAAAAAGAAAAATATGAGATAGAAACGAGAGCCGGAGAAAGAAAAGAGAGCTCAAGAAAGAGAAGAATAGAGAGCCCCAGAAAGATAAGACAAGAGAAACATTTCTACATGATGCTGAGACAGCAACCCGCACAGAAGCCCTCGCCCACAGGCCCCACCCGTGGGTCCCACCCGAGTTATATAAAGCATAATTAATGAGAGTAAATAAAAATAAATAGAAATGACAGTGGGAATAAAAGTGTGATAGAAAAATTTCCTTTTCGTTTCTCTGAGAAATTATTGTACAATAGATTTCTCTTGTATTTCTTTGTTTGATGTATTATTAGCTATATAAAATGAAAATATGTTAATGTTTAGTTGGAATTAGTTTGAAAAGATATTGGAAAAGTGATACAATATGCAGCCATTCGCTCGGTAATACTTGCATTTAAAAGTTTACAATTAAACTTTGCAAGTATTAACGATCCAGGTCTCACCACGTGGAGGTTGCTGCATGTGGAGACCCACGAGCTAACGGTGACTCTACTTTACTCTAAAATCCGCGTTCCGCGATACCGATCCCTTATGCCTTCCGCTTCGGATATCTTGGGCATGGTACAAAGCTAACAGGAAGTATCTAGCCTTAGCTACAGGGACTCCACTTACAGAAAGCTTAACCGTTCAACACCCTCCGCCTCAGGCATAACGAATTATTAAGCACATCTAAATTCGTGCATCCGAATTTCGAACAATCAAAGCGTATTAATCGCGTTCGCGACACTCACGTTTGTTATAATTACGTAGATTCTACTGTTCTATCCAAATTCGCGAAGTAATCTAATCGATATGTCGAAGAAATCAAACGAAGTCCTCGGTAGGACTTCCAATCGCGTATGCGAACTCTTACGTGAGTGTTAGAATAACGGTGACTCTAAGTTGAAATCCGAAGCGCACTCCAAATTTCAACACTAAAACGAAGTCCATGATAGGACTTTTAATCGCGCGCGGACACCCACGCAAGTGTTCGGAAAACGGTGACTCTACTCTAAATAAACTAATCGAATATTCGAGCAAACAAAACGAAGTCCCCGGTAGGACTTTTATTCGCGCACGCGAACACTCACGCGAGTGTTAGAATAACGGTGACTCTAAGTTGAAATCCAAAGTGACATATGTTAACCGGTATTTAGACTTTCCATGATATTTGTCGAGATTTCCGCCCCGCTACCAAATATGAGGATTGTCATAATATCAGCCAACTATGTACAGCACTACAAGGTAAACCGTTCGCGCACCCCGAATTTCAACACTAAAACGAAGTCCATGATAGGACTTTTAATCGCGCCCGGACACCCACGCAAGTGTTCGGAAAACGGTGACTCTACTCTAAAAAAAACGCGTTCGCGAGGTAATCTAATCGAATATTCGAGCAAATATAAACGAAGTCCCCGGTAGGACTTTTAAGCCGTGCCCGCGTTCATTCACGTGAGTGTTAGAAAAACGGTGACTCTACTCTAAATTCGCGTTTTCGATTCGAACAATCAAACGAAGATTAATCGCGACCGTGAACACCCACGCCTGTGCTAGCCGACACACGTGCGAGTGTTCTCCTATCCTGCCCGTATTCGCGTAGAAAAATCGATGATGAATCCAGCCATGCTACGACGATGCATCCAGCCGCAGGTGAATCTATGCCTTGATGATCTATCCTGAAAAAAAAGAAGATAAGGAAAAAATAAGAAAAAGGAAAGAAAAGACATATTGAATATCGATGCATCATTGCTTGATCATCCCTGAAAAAGAAAAAAAGAAGATGAATGAAAGAAAGATAAGAAAATAGAAGTACCTCTGCACGCTGCTAAAACAACAGTCTGCTTCATCTCATGGGTCCTACCTAATGCTTAAAAATAAAAATTAATTAGAATATATTAATAACAAACCTAAAAACATAAGAACATAATTAAAAAGAAATAACAAAAAGATATTAAAGAAACATAATTAAAAAGAAATAACATAATTAAATTCTGAAAAGATATAATAAAAAGAAATAACATAATAACATAATTAAAAACATAATTAAAGAACAAAAATATGAATAATAAAAGAGGGCTGCTGAAAGATAAGAAAATAGAAGTAGCTCTGCATGCTGCTGAAACAATAGTCCGCTTCATCTCGTGGGTCCTACCTAATGCTTAAAAATTAAAATTAATAAGAATATATTTATAACAAACCTAAAAACATAAAAACATAATTAAAAAGAAATAACAAAAAGATATTAAAGAAACATAATTAAAAATAAATAACATAATAAAAATCTGAAAAGACATAATGAAAAGAAATAACATATTAATAACATAATCAAAAGTATAATTAAATAAGAATAATATTAGATAGAAAAGGAAGCTGTAGAAAGATAAGAAAATAGAAACAGCTCTACACGATGCTAAGACAGTAACCCGCACAGAGGCCCACACCCATGTCCCCATCCCATGGGTCCCACCCGAGACTAATAAATCATAATTAATAATAGTAAATAAGAATGAATAATATGAAATAGAAAGGAGAGCCCCAAAAAGAGAAGAAAAAAGAAGCAGTTCTATAAGATGCAGAGAAAACAACCCGCACAAAGGCCCACACCCATGGGCCCCTCCCATGGGTCCCACCCGAGTTATATATAGAGGATAATTAATGACAGTAAATAAGAAAAAATAGAAATGACAGTAATTATACGAACGTTAAAATGCTGAACATAATTTGATTAAACTTAAGAAAAATAAAAGATTAATTAAAAAGAAATGAAATATTCTGAACACAGATATAAATATATATTATTCTCTCTGAAAGAAATATTATATTTATTAATCGATAATATATGATAATATATGTACATGTTCTCTATAACGTTGCTGAGAATATCCTATTGTTTAAATATTAATTAATTATTCCTTCCCGTGTTCGCGATCTCACGACTTAGACCTAGCTGAAAAGAAATAAGGAAAAAGAAAAAATATGTATATATGTGTATTAATTATACGAATGATAAAATTCGGAATTTAATTTAATTAAACTTAAAAGCTAAGAAAAAAAGAATATTAATTAAAAAAGAATGAAAAATTCTGAATACTGATCTAAAGAAATATTATATTACTTTTACATTTCATAGATATGTGATTTTAATATAGAACTCGATTTTATTAAAATAAAATTATGAATTGAATTGAACTTTAGAAAAGATAAAATGTGCTAAATTTATCAATCGACTTTAACGTAAAATTTGATTTTATTAAACTAGATCATAAATTCAATTAAGTTTTAAAAAAAAGTTTAATATTAAAAAGGCATAAAATATGAAATAATTCTATTCGCGTACGCATGGCAATGTGGGCAATATTTATGGAAAGTTACTTCATCTCAGTTTTCTAAATTTACACCCCTACACCCATCACCATAAGAGCATTTTGAGTGACAACATGGTAAAATTAAAATACTAACATAGTAAAACTAAGAGCCATTCTCGAAAGTTCCTTAGTGAACCTTCGAAAATAACTCAATAGCCTAATAGTTGTCCTCTTGAGCCACATGTTGTCTTCGGCATATAGCCTTTTCTTTGCTTCGTGCCTCAACCTAATCGATTATCACTCTAAAACTGTAACGACAAAATTTTATTCCAAATTCTAAGATATGAAAGAAAACCCTAATACAACCCTAACGAATCTGAAAACTTATTATTATCCTTTCGAAAGATACTTTTTCGCTGCGTGGGAGAAATTAGATATTAATTATAAAAAAATTAGAAATTAGATAATAGTATATTAATTGCTGAAAATCCTACGCTAAAAAATAATTAATTTATCATCTAGGCTTACGGACTACGTCTCTTTGTTTTTTAGCAATCATTCTACTCGATTTTTCTCTTTCAAAACCAATGACTCTATCGAGACTTTTTTTATATCAATTTAAATTGATTAAATATTTAATTAAAAATTATTTAAAAATATAAAGCAAACCCTTGGACGTTCCTTCTTACAAACGAATATTTTAATTATTATAATAAAATCATCTACAGTTTCGTTTGTAATCCAGAGACTATCCATCGCGAGTGTCTTCTTACTCGTTCCTTATTAGAACTTATGAATATCGATTCTTTACTTATTTCCACGCGAGTAAAATATTTAAAAATGTATTAAAATATTCAAAATCTCAAATAATTATAAACGCGTTTGAGCAAGAAGACCCTATCCTGATCTAATAAATAAATGACAAAATAAGAAACCATTCACGAGTAAATCTCCGAGGAAATTTACTCGTGGTCACTCAATGCTCTTCTACTAATTAATTACAACCAATCACCCGTGCCGATTCGGACCTTTCGTCCTCGACATGATTGAGTGATTGGAGGGACTTAAAAATTCACTCACTACTTAAGAAGTTCTGCGATGGCTCCAAAATACTCGTTCAGATCGAAATTGAGAGTAGACGATTCATATGTGGTTGAAAATTAGGTAGGTCGACATCGAAGTTGATCAAGAATCTCTTCAATGATGCACTGACTCTATATCGCGATAGTTATTTTTTAACGATCGGTCACTGAATTTACTTCGCGAAACTCTACTGTTTTTTATAAATACAGCCTATGCGACTGTTAAAAAATTAATAAAGTTTCCGAACAAACACTGACTCTAACGACTGCATTGCACGCAGACGTTGCAAAAACTTTTGCTTTTTAAATCACGAAACGCGAACGAACGAACACTGCTTCTACTTCGCGATATTTATATTTAAGAGATACAAATATTCGAATACAACACTGGTACCCGAGCGGTTGTAATTAAGTTCTGAAACAACAAAATAAAAACAAAATTATTAATATCACCGTTATAATAAGAAACTGTATAAATTATGGAAGAAACGTAAGATATAAAAATATATTTACCTTAATATTCGTTGATACTTGCAGCGAAGAAATCCTGAGACACTTTAGATGTTTTTTCGTCAAAAGAAAAAGGAGAAATGATTCGGTCATCGCGATTTAGAATTTTTAATGTTTAAATAAATGAACTATTGTTTAAATATTACTCTATTCTATTCCGCGAGCAATAAAAATCGTTTAAATAATTATAAAATTATCGATTATATTAATTTATTAGCTTTCGCGTTTAGAGAAGTGAATCACGGTGTGCACAGGTCGGAGGACAAAAGAAAACTAACTCATGAATTGTCAAAGTCGTGAAATAATGCGTTTATGTTTATATTACACGAGGCAACTACTCCGAAATAAAAATTTTAAAGTAATAGAAGTTCAAATTAAAATTATTTTAAGTCCCGCGCGCGATTCAGACTTTTTAATGTTTAAATAAATGAACTATTGTTTAAATATTACTCTATTCTATTCCGCGAGCAATAAAAATCGTTTAAATAATTATAAAATTATCGATTATATTAATTTATTAGGTTTCGCGTTTAGAAAAGTGAATCACGGTGTGCACAGGTCGGAGGACAAAAGAAAACTAACTCATGAACTGTCAAAGTCGTGAAATAATGCGTTTATATTTATATTACACGAGGCAACTACTCCGAAATAAAAATTTTAAAGTAATAGAAGTTCAAATTAAAATTATTTTAAGTCCCGCGCGCGATTCAGACTTTTTAATGTTTAAATAAATGAACTATTGTTTAAATATTACTCTATTCTATTCCGCGAGCAATAAAAATCGTTTAAATAATTATAAAATTATCGATTATATTAATTTATTAGGTTTCGCGTTTAGAAAAGTGAATCACGGTGTGCACAGGTCGGAGGACAAAAGAAAACTAACTCATGAACTGTCAAAGTCGTGAAATAATGCGTTTATGTTTATATTACACGAGGCAACTACTCCGAAATAAAAATTTTAAAGTAATAGAAGTTCAAATTAAAATTATTTTAAGTCCCGCGCGCGATTCAGACTTTTTAATGTTTAAATAAATGAACTATTGTTTAAATATTACTCTATTCTATTCCGCGAGCAATAAAAATCGTTTAAATAATTATAAAATTATCGATTATATTAATTTATTAGGTTTCGCGTTTAGAAAAGTGAATCACGGTGTGCACAGGTCGGAGGACAAAAGAAAACTAACTCATGAACTGTCAAAGTCGTGAAATAATGCGTTTATGTTTATATTACACGAGGCAACTACTCCGAAATAAAAATTTTAAAGTAATAGAAGTTCAAATTAAAATTATTTTAAGTCCCGCGCGCGATTCAGACTTTTTAATGTTTAAATAAATGAACTATTGTTTAAATATTACTCTATTCTATTCCGCGAGCAATAAAAATCGTTTAAATAATTATAAAATTATCGATTATATTAATTTATTAGGTTTCGCGTTTAGAAAAGTGAATCACGGTGTGCACAGGTCGGAGGACGAAAGAAAACTAACTCATGAACTGTCAAAGTCGTGAAATAATGCGTTTATGTTTATATTACACGAGGCAACTACTCCGAAATAAAAATTTTAAAGTAATAGAAGTTCAAATTAAAATTATTTTAAGTCCCGCGCGCGATTCAGACTTTTTAATGTTTAAATAAATGAACTATTGTTTAAATATTACTCTGTTCTATACCGCGAGCAATAAAAATCGTTTACATAATTATAAAATTATCGATTATATTAATTTATTAGGTTTCGCGTTTAGAAAAGTGAATCACGGTGTGCACAGGTCGGAGGACAAAAGAAAACTAACTCATGAACTGTCAAAGTCGTGAAATAATGCGTTTATGTTTATATTACACTAAACCAACTACTCTGATGTTAAAATTTTTAAGTATTGTAATTTTATATCGAAAGTATTTTAAGTTTGTCCCGCTTTACATTCTTTGTGACACTAAATACGAATTTCTTTATTTTTGCCATAAAATCATTTGATCAAAGTATAAAAATGCTTCTTCGTGTGATTATCGTGTAATGCATTTTTTTCCTTTTGAAATAGTTCTGAATATATTAGTATTACTTATATATATTGGGTTGGCAACTAAGTCATTGCGGATTTTGTCGATAGATGGACTTTACACTTTCCGCAATCACTTTGTTGCCAACCCAATACATACACAAACAAGCAGGTAATCGCTACTTCACGGCAAACATACTTTATTCATCATGATATGGAATTCAGTAGGAGGTGTACGAGCTTCTTCTCTCTTGTCGCAAATTTCGAGAGGCGCCACTGTACAAAACTTTTTCTTTCCGAAAAATGTCGCAAACAGCATTTATCCCAACAATTAGAACAAGCATAATTCTTAATTAATTTTAATAGATAAGATCCCATTCTGAAGACGAAAGCTTAATCTAGGAAATTGCTTTTTCAAATTTTTGAAAAAGCTTTTTATTTTTGCATGAACTTTCCTCGAATAAACATCATTTTTTAATACAATTTTTTTAAAAAAGAATAAAGCTTCTTCGAAAATTTGAAAAATCAAGGTCCTAAATTAAACCTTCGTTTTTAAATTGAAACCTTGTTCATAAAAATCGGTCAAAAATTACGCCTGTTCTCATTGTAGCGTAAACCATATTATAAAAGCAGGGACAAAATACAGCCTTAACATACTTACATGTATATTTGAAAGCAGTAGTCTAGTGTGAAGATTGTTAGATTGTTTTTCGTGAATATGTCGCTGGAATTTGGAAAAAATCAAACATATTCTATGCATGTTAATACACGCGTTTCTCCTCACGTGTTTACAGCGATACAAAATGTAAATATCAAAGAATTATCAAAATGTTCGCACAAGGAAATTCGTCCGATTTTACCATGTTTGGTTAGGATGAGTCTTATTACCCCTTTGGATATAACAAAAGAATGTGTAGAAGCAAGAAAAGAAGTTTTATCAATTTTGTCTGGAATTGAATCAGTTAATTCTATAATTGCATTACTTTCTATCGATTTTCATGCCTTGGAAACTGATGTACGCAAAGAACAACAATTAAGGTTAGAATATAATACAAATTTATATTCTCTATTTTATAAATTAAATATATTATTATGAATATTTTAACTAATATATACGATATATTTTTTAAGACAAAAATTGGGAGGCATACAAGCAGACAGTGTATTAGCACAATCATTGCAAAGTGGTCTTGCATTGGAATTTGAGAGAAGTGAATCTACACGTAGAATACGTTTGGTTTTAAGTGAAATTTTATTCATAGCATCGCAAATTCAAGAATTTAGAAAGAATCAAGACTTTCAAATCAAGCAATCTGATTTATTCGACAATGCTGTATACATGGAAGAAATTAGTTACGTTATATGTATTGCACTTGCTGAATTGCCAACTCTTTTGTCGATATTGGATATAACGGAGACCCTTTTACATGTGAAACATGGTCCACATATTATTTGTTGGATTGTTGCTAATAATCCTGACAGTTTTTCAGAAGTGTGTGGACATTTGATAGCTAATGGAGAACGTCAAGAAGAATCTGCATTAGGGAGAATTAGAACATCAACACTTACAATGTTATGTGAAATGAATCCAAGTCAAGCATTTGCTATAAGAGCAAAATGTGTGGAATATTGTAGAATGCCTGCATTGGCAATTACTTTAAGTCTAGAACATGAACATGCGAATACATTACAACCAGAAAGCGATATTGTTGCTTTTATATCCGGTTTATTACTTGGCAGTGATCAACAAGTTAGAACATGGATAGCAATGTTCATAAGAAATGGACAAAAACGAAAGTGGGAGTCCCATACCGCATTACAATCATTGAGAGAAGAATTACTCAGGAGATTACAAGCTATTGCTTTACAAAGTACAGATAGCCAATTAGATGAATCACAAGTTGTTCAAGCAAGTGCACTATTAAGACTTTATTGTGCTTTAAGAGGTATCGGAGGTATTAAATTCCAAGATGATGAAGTTTCTATGATAGTTCAACTGCTAACATCACATCCTCCACCGTCACCAGCTGGAGTAAGATTCGTATCTCTAGGACTTTGTATGCTTATAGCTTGTCCTTCCTTGATAGGGCATCATAGCCTTGAAAAGCGTAGTATTGAATGGGTACAGTGGCTAGTACGTGAAGAAGCTTATTTTGAAAGTGCTAGTGGTGTGACAGCAAGCTTTGGAGAAATGCTTCTTTTAATGGCCATTCATTTCCACAGTAATCAATTGTCAGCTATTTGTGAATTGGTGTGTGCAACATTGGGTATGAAAATACCAATTAGACCAAATAATCTTACAAGGATGAAACAAATTTTTACACAAGAGATCTTTACAGAGCAAGTAGTAACTTCTCATGCCGTTAAAGTGCCAGTAACTGCAAATTTAAATGCAACAATTCCTGGATTTTTACCAGTACATTGTATACATCAATTATTAAAGTCAAGAGCATTTGCAAAGCATAGAGTACCCATCAAGAATTGGATCTATCGACAGATGTGTGATAGTGTGCCACCTTTACATCCAGTTTTGCCAGCTTTAGTTGAGGTGTATGTTAATTCTATTTTAGTAACAAATAATAAAACATCAGAACATACAAACAAACCAATTACTGAAGACGAAATAAGAAGAGTATTTCAAAATAGTGTTTTTGGTGCAAATTTTGATTTTAAAAAAAATCTGATGAACATTGTGGAAGGAGAAATGCATAATATGGACATTGATACATTAAAACCTTCACTGACATCTCAATTGTTATTGTTATATTACTTGTTACTTTATGAAGATGTTAGATTATCCAATATGCATATATTTATATCACAAGGTAGAAAAGTGAAATCATACTCAACTGAATTTTTATCTGAACTACCGATAAAGTATCTCCTTCAACAGGTACAGAGAGATCAAGTGAATTATGCTGGTTTATTCTCACCTCTTCTTAGACTATTGGCAACTCACTTTCCACACCTGTCTTTAGTAGATGATTGGCTTGATGATGAGATGATTAATATAGATTCTCCTATCGTAAATTATGAAAGTACAAAGATTACTGATATTGCAATTGTTGAAGCATTTAGTCACATTAATAAATGTCCATCAAGGACAGGAAGATTATTGCGACAATTGATGGCAATGAAGCCAACAGATATTTGGCCACACACAGAAATAATAATACATTATTTTAAAGCTATACTCAATGATAGAGTTCCAAGATATATACAAGGTAAGACCACATTTGTGTGTGAGTTGAATTGATAAAAATTTAATAACACATTTATAGAAATAATTAAAAATATAATTATATTGAAAATATTATTTTCGCAGAACTTTATAAACAAGTATGGCTAAGATTAAATACTGTTTTGCCAAGATGTTTATGGGTTCTATCTATAAATACGTTATTAGTTGAAAATATGGTAGTCAAGAATATATTTCTTACGCAAGAAAATATTGTATTAGATCCTTTACAAGTATTAAGATGTGATACAAGAGTTTTTAGATGTGCTCCAGTTTTGTCAGTAATTCTAAGGTAAATTGTAACAATTAATAAATATCAAAATTGATAAAATCAAATATTAACTCAATGTTAAATTATTATACTAGGATTTTACAAGCAGTATTAGCTGCATCACGATCTCAACTATCCAGACATACACAAGATAGACCTTTAACGGAAAAAGTTGGTCAATTATCAAGTGAAACAGAAAGAGAAGATTTGAAAACAGCTTTGATAGCTGGTCAAGAAAGTGCTGCTGTACAAATTTTATTAGAAGCGTGTTTGGAAACAAAAGAAGATAGACAAATTCCTGGACAGATGTGGTCTTTAAGAGAAATTCGAAGTGTTATCTGTTCATACCTACATCAAATATTTATAGCAGATCCTTCTTTGGCTAAATTAGTCCATTTTCAGGTATATCTTATTAATATAGAAAAAAAGTAACTTTTATAAATATTTAATGTATTACATTTAAATTTACACATGTTTTGCAGGGATATCCAAGAGAGTTATTACCAATTACTGTTTCTGGAATCCCATCTATGCATATTTGTCTTGATTGGATCCCTGAATTGTTATCTCAACCTGAACCAGAAAAACAAGTATTCGCTGTTGATTTAGCTTCACATTTAGCAATTCAATATGCACTTCCAAAAGCTTTAAGTGTTTCCAGATTAGCAATAAATACTCTAATAACTTTGTTAGGAGTATTGCCTGCTAAAGATCGAGTATCTCTATTTATGCCTGTATTACCTTCATTGACAAGAATATGTCTTGCTTTTCCACCACTCGCTGAGGATACTACAGTATTGCTCTTACAATTAGGTAGGGTTAATTCTGCTCAAGCAGCTTTAGGTGATAAATCTGCAGATGCATTATGTCAGAAGGTTAATGCAACATTTTGTACATTATTATCAAAAGCCATATTGCAATCTCAGATTTATTGATTTCCATACAAAGATTAGGTCAAAACTAATAAATTCTTGTTTTTTGTTAAATTTATTTTAGTATGACTTCAAACTCAATGGTGACATTTTATGATATAGAGTAGATTGTTAATAATATCTATTTGATAGATCTATTGAATATACAAATTTATTATATAAACAAATGTAATATTTATGTTAAATAATGTATATGTATATTGTATAGTGTAAAATAATTATTTTTCTATTTATAACTTTCTATTTAGATATTATTATAAAATACGTATTCTACTTCTATCTTGTAGATATGAGACATTAATATCTATTTATATATGTCATTTATTAATATTATTAAAACACATTAATTTGAATCTGTAAATTTCAGCTAATTAAAAAATTATGTTTTTATTATTATATGAAAAATAACAAATTTTAAATATTATTTTGAATTTCGCACGTAAAAATATGATTGGTTGGATTAGTATTAATTCTATCATCCAATCAGAAGGCGTAGATTTTTAACAGCGCTATCTGTCGTCGTAAAAGACAAGCTCTAATTAGTTTATACTAGGTTATGGGTTGTTGTACATGTGATTTTGTTTATTAGTTTATAACACGATAAAATGCATATGAAATCAATTAAATTATCTAAATCAATAAATAATAATGGATTAGATGTAGATAATTTAATTGTAACGAGAAAAGGTGGTGGAAGTATAATCGATCATCGTCCATTATTTTCTGAAGATGGAGAGTAAGTATAGGTTATATTATTAAGTGCCTTAATAATGACATATATTAAAATGTTAAAAATCGATATATCTTTTATTAAATTAACAAAATATCTTTGACTTACAAACGAAATTTGTTTTTATGATAGAACACTATATGTCATATGGAAGCATACCCTACGAGCTTACAGTACGCAAACTGGAGATTTTGTGCAGGAGTTTGAAAGTATAAATCGCAGAATAAGTGGTATTGTTCCATATCCTGATGGTTTTAATACAGTTATAGGTTGTACAGATAATGGGCAGCTTAATTTTTGGAGTTGCCAAAGTGGCATTATTACAAAAACATTAGTATGTATAGTTTGATATAGTTTACAATGTTATATTTAGTTTTACAATATATCAAAGATTCTAATTGTATTTTATAATTTTTTACAGAACTTAAATTTTTCTTCAAAGGAACATACCAAAGTTAAAACTTTTCATATAGTAAAATATAAAAATGCAATTGATAGAGAAATTTCACAAGTTCTAATAACTTATACTACGAAAGGTAATAGCAAGATATATTTGTTATTATTTGACTTGCAAGATGGAAAGTGTTGTAAAACTACTTTTATTTTGTAAGTATTTTCTTAATTTAATTACTGTAATAAAGAAAAAAAAATAATATAACATATTTTACATTCTTTCAGTATAAAAAATCCTGAATATTACGTTGATATAATTGGAAATCATGGAAATAATTTAGTAGCAGTTCTTCATGATACTGATTTGCATATATTAAATCCTTCACGTAATTTAGTTGACAAATTGTATGTATACTTTCTTATTTAATTAATTTTTATTCGTATCTATAAATTTATATATATCTATATAAAATTAGGCATAAAACAGGAAAAACAGGTAGGATACCAACATGTATTGCTGGACATCCTGAAGATGAATGTGTAGCTACAGGAGATTCAACTGGACGTGTAGTATTATGGAAAAATTTATTTTTAACTAGGCCACATACAACAGTATATCATTGGCATACATTGCCTGTAACAGAGATAGCTTTTAGTAAAACGGGTAATTATTAAATTATTAAATATTTCAACTATAATCCATTAAGAAAAAATTTAACTCACATAAGTATATTATAGGTGTTCATATGTACACTGGTGGTGGAGAGTGTGTGTTAGTAAAATGGACTATTGGAACTCCATTAGAAAAATCATTTTTACCTCGTTTACCAGCACCAATTAAACATTTAACTATTGCACCAGATAATATCTATGTTGCTGTATCCACTTTAGATAATGGTAAAATATATAATTGAATATATGTATTAATATTTTATAAATATATTCTTAATGTCACATTAAAATTATTATATATATATTACAGGTATTATTGTTGTAAATCCACAAAGAAAATTGACATCTGTGATACAAAATTTTACATGGGGAATTGCATTATCTTGTAAAGATTTATTTCCAGCTGGACTTGTAGTAGATCCACGTACAAATAGCCTTGTTTTAAATAGTCGTACAGGACATGTTCAGTTTTATAGTACACATACAAAAAGTCTATTATATAACGTAATTATATTACTTAGTTTGTGTATATATATATATATGTTTAAAATATGCAAGTACATCTTATGAAGGATTTAATGGATATAATCTTTCATATATTCCATTTTTAGATTCATATAACAGCTGAAAATTTTATAACGCAAGAACGTAGTGTAAATATTTTAAACACAGAAGTAACAAAAGTAGCTTTGAATCACGATGGTACATGGATGGCTACGGTAGAAGAACGTGATGATAAAATTTCAACTCCAGAAGTAAGATTAAAATTTTGGATATTTGACATGAAGAAACAAGTGTAAGTTAAATAGTATTTATACATAAATGTAGATAAATAATATATATATAATATAATATAAACTATTGCATTATTATATAATTTAAATTTAATTATGAACTCCAACAGTTTTACATTAAATACATCAGTTGAACTTCCACATGAATTAGGAATTAATGCTTTACAATTTCAACCAAACTCATTATTTGGTGATGAAGATTCCTTAGTAGTAACTACTGGAAAAGATCAAAAGTTTAAGTTATGGAATCTCATAGAGCCAACATCAATCTATAGTAAGAAATGTTTTATATAATAGAATATTATTGTCTTTATGAAATAAACATGATTTATTTTATTTTAGAAAAAACAAAGCATTGGCATTGTTATGGTACAGGAAATTACCATGATTTATCAGCTACAGATGCTGCATTTTCTATGGATGGTTCTTTATTAGGAATTGGTTTTGGCTCATCTTTAACTATTTGGGAACCCGATACATGTACTTTGAAAAGTAGCCTTAGGCATAGTCAATATCCATATACCATAATGTAACACCATATCATTAAAATATTATCACGTGATATATTAAAAAAAAAGAAAAAATTTCACATTGTATTTTTTGTTAGGCGCATTGAATTTGGAAAACAGGAAGCTTGCAACCTTATTGTCGTTGTTTCGGATAAACATATTGCTGTCTGGAATATCTTATCTTTAAGTATTATGTGGAGTGTTTCTTTAAACGTGACGAAACTTACAGCCGATCCAAAATCTATTTATATGGCTGTTTTCACAATAGATAATACATGTAAGTATTATCATTTTTTATGACTATATTTATTATTTAATTCTTTATTTATTTCTTTTCAGTGTATGTATTTAGTCCGCATAATTCATCGCCAGTATATGTAAAAAAATCAATCGTTGAAACTGATAGTTCAATATTAGGAGCTGTTTTTGTACCACGTTTGCAAGATAGTAAAGATTCTTCTTACAAGTTATGGCAAAAGAAATCACAATTATATTTTATAGATTCAAATCAAGTATGTTTCGTATATATAAATATGAGAAAAAAAAATAATTACAATATTTATTCTCTCATTATTTTAATAATAAAATGAGGATATATTTAATAATTAATTTTTATATTTAGGAACTGTTGGCTTTGGAATCGGAATCCGAAATAGGAGATGCTTTAGAAATTTTCTCTAGAAATCAAAATATATCTTTAACGCCGTTCAGTAATTTTGTAGCATCTCAGACTGTATCAAATAAGGAAGAAAATATTTCATTCTTTCATGAATCATTCCGTATTTCAGGAAAAGAAAAAACAGATGAGGTAAGAAATATATGTATAAAAGTTCATTCAATAATTATATCTCACATTATAGCATCATACACAAAGTATAAAAGTTGTTTATTTTTACAGAATTCTTATATCATTCGCGCGCTCACGCATATATATGATATATATATATATATATATATATATATATATATATATATATATATATATATATATATATATGGCAACTAAGTGATTGCGTATATGGTCACCGCATCGACTTAGTTGCCAAAACAATATGGCGTTGGCAACTAAGTGATTGCGGATTTGGTTTCCGCAATGACTTAGTTGCCAACGGGATATTGTCTTGGCAACTAAGTAATTGCGGATTTGGTTTTCGCAATGACTTAGTTGCCAACGCAAATGCGGAAACCAAATCCGCAATGACTTAGTTGCCAACGCAATATAATATAAAAATTTTAGTTTAGATATATATATATATATATGAATATATATATATGGTATTGGAGATATATATATCTCTCTCTCTTTCTATATATATATATATATAGAGTGAGAGAGAGAGAGGGGGGGGGGGGAGAGATAAGAGAAAAAATAAATTACTAAGTGTACAATGACACATTAAGTTTATCGTTTTATAAATGAGATCATAGTATCTCTGTCGCTTCATTATGAAAAGAGATTTGACGAATTAGTACGTGTACTTTACACCAACCATAATTGTCTTCATTATGGTCTCAGCAAAGTATATTTTCAATTTTATTCTACTATTTTTCTTGATGTTATTTTTCTCATACTACTTATGTTATTTCTTACGTCATTGTATTATTGGTGTATTTTAAATACAATTCATATTAATTTATACTTTAGTAGACGATTTCCTAATAAAAATTTGCATTCTTCTATAAATAGAATTACACATTTAAATATTAATCAGTTAGTTGATTTTAAATACTTAAATTAAATAATATTTTATTAAGAAGAATCATATAATTCATTTTTTTTTTTTATTTATCAGCTTTTTAACGTTGCTGCTCATACGTTACCACCAATGAAAATGCTTTGTGCGACTTTTATAATGTCTTTACTATCACAAAAAGATCAATCTTCGAATGATAAATTTTCAAGGTAATTAAAAATAAAAAATTTAATTATATATATTACATTAAAAATAATTAAATACATGGAAAATAAAAGAAAATGTAAATTTCTATGAAGTATATTTTTTAGATCGGACGATCTTGATGATCTCGATAATCTTGATGATCTAGAAAATGAAGAAATAGAGGAAAACGAAGACAATATTAAACATGTAAAAACAATGAAACGTGAACCATCACCAATTCCAATGAATATCAATATCGATGAATCAAACGTACGATTAATTCATCATAATTGGTCATTTTTATCAACGATACTTCCAGACGAAGAAATTATTGAAAAATAAAAAATATTTTGTATACATTATTTAAATAATATTAAAGTCTTTAATTAATAAGATATATTTATCGTAGAGTACCCAAATACAAAAATAATGATAAGTTTTAGAAAATTAAATACACGTAAGTCTAAACGTTTTCTTTTACAAAAAAGAAAAACTTATTAAATCTTTAAAAAAAAGATTAATTTATTATATAATCAACATGGTATAGGTAACTCGTTAAGACGTTTAGCAATTTTAATTACCTCTTCAATCGTCTCCGTGATTCTATTATTATATTCCAAATCTTGTTTCATATTATCGATCACAATATTGGTTCTATCACTAAAAGTATATTCCAAATATCTGTTAGAATCGTTCATAATTTGGGCACTCAAACTTTCATCCATTAAAATTGTTGGAAAATATAACATGGCAGTTATCAAAGAACCTAAACGTTGTTCTTCTATTCCTTGAAGTAATTCGGACCAAGAAGGACATTGTCCAGAAAATTGATGAATTTTTAAAGTCTCACAAAGAACTTTGTAATAATGTTTCAACATATCTTTTTCGCGTGTTTCTCTAAAACTACGGGATGTACATAGATAAAGTAATTGAGAGATATCGTGTGCTAATGGACAGTATCTGAGTATTTGAAAATCAATTAACAAACACTTCGGAGGTTTGTCGTTATTAAACATCAAATTGTTAGCCCAGAGATCACCATGACTAATCACATTTGATTTCTTTGTAGAAGATTGAATGGCTTCCATGATTTTTGGTGATGCTATTGGTATCAAGCTTGAATCAAGGCCAAGATTTTTAGCAATTTCAACAGCTACTTTAACTCCAGCATCAATCCATTGTTTAGTTTGCCCTGCCCAAATAAATCCTTTCTCCTCAAACGCATTAGGATAGATTTTATTCAAAGGCATTGCCAAACGATCTTCTGCTATTAATGATGCTGCATGCATCTGTGCAATTGTTGTCAAAGCTGCAGTAGTAAGTTCCTCATTGAAGAGTTTGTTTCGCATTGTATATCCTTTTCGTTGTAAATCCTCGAATATTAAATAATTATCTTTTACTTTATAACAATTTGGAGACCAACGTTCTCCTCGATAATTTTCATATAGTATTGGTATTATTTCATTGTAAAATATTACTTCCTTATTGAAAATACCTTTTGTTATTATGTAATCTGCTTGATCAGGTACATCATATGGTATTATCTTCGCAAAAAAGATGAATGTTTTTTTCTCATTCCTTTGTCTCGTCGTAATGCAAAGTTTTTGATGCGAACCAAGAAAGCCAATTTTACCATTGGAATATGGTCGAAGAGAATAGTTTATGATTTCCATGTTGTTATTAAAAACACGATAAATTATTTCTTGAATGTCTTCTGCAGTCAACAAATGATGAAACACATTCTGATTGGATATTAAATTTTCTTCATATTCTAAATCAGAATTAGATACAATTTGAACTTGTTTATTAGACATTCTCTATAATTTCTGCAGTCTCTGCAGTCTCTTTCTCTCTCTAATTCCTTTAGATTCCTTTTATGTTCCTTTTTATATAGCATTGAATAAAGCTTTCACGAATATGATGCATTTATGATATGTCTACCTGTTTACTTTGAAACTTTGCTATGAGATATTTACCTCTATATGAATGATAATTTCCTATTTAAATTACTGATAAGAATACTACAGACAATATTCGATGCAATATGTTAAAGTATTTTTTCTTTTTTTTAATAATTACAGTACTCATATTTTTTATTAACAGTGATTTATTGATCTTAACTATACCAAGTTATTGATAAGAGTTATGATTAAATTAAAATTGTGTTATATTGTATTGATTTAATCTGAATTCATTTATAGAAAAAGATGCTTATAACAGATAATCAAGAAAATTCGTGGCATTTCCATATTTTGTCATTGTTCATATATTATCTATTTTTATTGATTAAAATGGCACGAATTTTCTTGCTTATCTGATACTTTAAATTCGAAATAAATCAATCATATTCATATGATTTGATCACGACGAAGACAAAGCCAATAAGGTATTTCAAAGAAGCTGAGAATACTGGCACCCATAAATAATCCAAGAGCACTTCCTACTGCAACTGAATAAAATATTAATTATTATTTACATTAAAGATTATTCGTAAAGAAATTTTCCATTAATCTACGTACACACTGTATATTATCATTAAATTTCCAAATATTTTTTGATAAGATATTCTTATGTTATTGACAAATTCTTTTTATGATATCTTACAGAATGACATATTGCTCTGTCAAAAGATCAAATAATGTTGATTGCAGTTGCAAGAGACAGACAGAAAAATTCATTCATTTTAAATATTATTTTGATCTAATTGAACATATTTACCTATCAAATCTAAACGGCTGTATACGACGTATCGACGATATTGTAAGAAGGGGCGAGATACTGACATGAAATCTATTCTTGCTACATCATCATCTATATGACTGAACTGAATGGGCTTGCTATGGTATCTGTGATAAAGACAAAATTATATCATAATTAATCATTACATTTAACAAAAAAAAATATATATATATGATAGGATTTCTTCTTACATGTTCATAGTATTTTCTTCACATTGAGGATAACATCTTTCTTTTATAGTTCTTAGTAATAAAATATCTTTTTTATTTTCAGACAAACATTGTAATTCCCTTAAATTACAGATTCTTGCATTGGCAGGAACAGGATAATAAAAACTTACACAGCCACAATACTCAATCATTTTTTGTATATATATCTATTAAAAGAATGATAAAAATATGAAGATATAAATATATATAATATTTATAATATTTATTAAAATTTTTTACCTCGATAGCACAGGTATCGCTACTATAAAATTCGAATATACTGTTTTTATCAGTTTCATGACTAAATCGACAATTTCTTTGTTTCATTGAAAAATATGATACAAATTGTTCATTAAAAATAGGTATCATTAAAAATTCAATTCGAGTAGATTGTCCTTTTCTTATTGATGGAACTATATATTCACCCAAAGTAGCTACATTTGGTAATTGTAAATTATCCAATATATATACCTACATTATATAATTATATATTGTATAACAATGTATATATGATCGTTTAAATAATTAGTATGAGAAGGGAAAGAAAATACGAACGTTAACAAATCGAGGAATATAACTACTTGATTTTTTATTTACTATAAGATCAATCACAAGATTTCCATTTTCAGTAGTACGATTAATCCAAAATTTAATATTTGAATTGTATGGTTTGATATGTTGAGAATTAACCACGTAACAATAACCAGCTCCAGTTTTATTCAATGGTTTGAATTCATTGCAACAATCAAATTTTATATTGTTCCAGCTACAATTGGCAAATATATCTTTACATTGTATCTGCAACTATAAAAATATTATTATTATTATTATTATTATTATTATTATTATTATTATTATTATATATATATATATATATATATATATATATCTTTTAAATCTGTAAATAAGCAGAATAACGATAAGTATACTGATTGATAGCCCTTCAATAATTCCTCAGCAGTAATATCGTCTATTTTCTCAGTTGGTGAAAATTCCAATTTTGATGGTAATCTATATAAAGTGATAATTATGAGAAAAAAAGCATGATGAATATTTAACAAAAAATTAATATTATTATAATATATTATTAAAATTATTATTTTTTTATGAGCGTACTGTTTAATATTGTATTTGTTTCTTAATTCGTTAGAATGCTTAATGCAAATTGCAATTGAAGGAAATGGAATTTCCCAATTTATATATAATGTTTCTGTTGTAACATCAACAGGGTGTTCAATATATTCGTAGATACTATCCTTGATCACTACAGTACAGCCCCACCAACTCAGTACACAAAAGAACAACCAGAAACATCTTCAAAGTACAAAAGAAAATGTTATTATTATAAATTTTTTATAATAATTATTTATAACTATTTTACCTTTCGATATATAAACTATTTTCAGAAACAAGATATTTAACACCATGGATACTGCAATGACTTAGATATTGTTTAAGCACTTTCCAACAATAAATTATACATTGCAACATTTTAGATACCTCGTAATTTTTCATTCTAAATGTTAAGGTCGATTAATCGACATCGCCACTGTCTCGGCTATATAATTCGATAGAGATATCACTCAACAATGAATTATAAAAAGAAAGATTTTAATCTTTGCTTTCAAACATTTATTTCTAAAATATGCATGTGTCATTTGCTTATATTGAATATATGCAATATCATAAAATATGAAAGTGTTATTTAATTATGTAAACTCATTTATATTTCAAATATTTCTTTCATTATCATATCATTTTCTCTCTTTTTTATATGTATACATTTTATCTTGTAACTCATATATATTTTCATAATTCATTAATGTATATACATCAATGAATCTTTAAAACTAAAATTATAAAAAGGAGCAATTCTTTTTTCAAATTAAAATATTTTAAAATTACAAAAGATCTTTTATTTTATTATTATTAATGGAAAAATATGACATCATCTGCTATAATAGCCGTTGATGATTTTATATTTCCTTCATCATCCTTGAATTCGCCATAAGTTAATCTTCCATTTACCAAAACGCGTTGTCCTTTCTTCAAGTAATTAATTACATTTTGTCTAAGACTAGGTTTAAAAACACATATCCTGTGCCAATCAGTCTTTTGAATGAATTCATCTGCAAATAGTATTAAATAAGTGATATATATCACATTTTATTTTATCTAATTAAATTTATAAAAATTCATATATACGTACCATTTTCATATTTATAATTGAAATGAGTTGCCACAGAAAAAATCACTACGGGATGTTTCTCAGTTCCACGTTCTTGTGGAACTCCACCCACCCTTCCGAGTAATGTTATTTGGTTAATAGCTAAAATAATATTAATAAAAATTTATTTAAATATCATATTTCATATCTCATTCATTATATATTATATATATTGTTAGATATAATATACATAATAGAAGTTAAACAAATAATAATTTTACATACTTTTTTCTAGAGTATTCGTTTCGATTGTTGGTGAAAAAAAACGTGTATTGTTTAATTGATTTGTTCGAATACACACACGTGATATAACCTATAAAATAAATATATACAAATAATTATTACGTTATCATATATTTTAAGAATAGTTTTATAATTAAAATGTTTGTTGATAATTTCTTACTTTATGAAACATTATGACAATTGTTAACACCAATTTTATTTATCAAAATGTAAAATAAGATTTTTAACTATTAACCGATCTAAATTTATATATATATATATATATATATATATATATATATGTGTTTGTGTGTATATCTTTCGAATATTAAAAGAAACTTCTATGCATTTCAAATGAATTGAATTAATAAGAGACAAAAGAAAAGTTTTAATTATGAAACATATAATTATCGCGCGTTAAGAACAGTAGAATAAATGATAGACTTGTTTAAAATAATTTAATATCTCACTCAATAAAAATACTTGTGTATTAGGCTTAATAGTTTACAATACAAATGATCCGTTAGCGCGTCAAGCTTTTGAGAACACATATTCGATTATAGTGATTACAACGGTAAGGTTCTCGAAGGCATTCTTGAATATTACTTTCATTTAATATTAAATTGATATTCTATTCTACATATCATTTTATTATTGAAATTATCGATAAGTCCGAAGTTGGATATTTGTTAAAAATCTAAATTTGAGTTAGAAAATTGTACGTTATATATAAATAGGGAGAAAAAATATTATTTGCAAAATCAGTGCACTTTATAACATGCGTTTTAGAACGTAAATATACGAAACGTTAAAAATTTTTTATTTTTGAAGTAGAGAAGGCTGTGAAACTGACAAAAGCGCGCCGCCATATTGCGTGCTTGTGTTTAGTTACTGTTCTGGCGCGTGGTCAAGAATTATTATACTCTTAATTAATTACCATGTCCGAGAATCAGGTAAGCTCTCTCCCGATAAATGAAATTCTTATTTCTTCATTAACAATGTAATATTTATGATGCATTGTGAATTATTTAATTGATTGGCCGAATTTAACCGATCTAACCTTGCGAATTAGGAACAGAAACCTGAAGCCGGCCCAGGAGACGCGAATTCTGAATACATCAAGCTAAAAGTCGTCGGAAATGTAAGAATAGAGAATTATTCCATACTATTTTTTTTTTTTACTTTAGTAATATATAGCAAATTCAATGTTACGTGAATTATCCTTTTAGGACAGCAACGAAATTCACTTTAGGGTAAAGATGACCACCCAAATGGGCAAGCTTAAGAAATCGTACAGTGATCGTGTGGTTAGTGTTTCCTTTTTATTTTTTTACCTTCTTTATTCTCATTTTATTTCAATCATAAATATTTCCTTTTTCCTTTTATTCAGGAAATCTTTCAAATTTATACATCTGTTTACTTTGGTATAGTGTAGATATATGTACATATACGTATATATATATATATATATATATATATATATATACATTTGTATTTTGTATGTTCCATAATATAATATTGACAATATAATATTTTCAATTTAATATTTTAGAATATTATAGTATACAATAAAAGTAATTTTATAATCTTCTCTGATTTTAATTAGGGAGTACCTATGACATCGCTGAGGTTTCTTTTTGATGGTAAAAGAATTAATGATGATGAAACACCAAAGCAGGTAATTTATGCGATTTAATATATAAAAATTAAAGAAAAAAACAAAAAAAAACAAGTGTGTGTCTCCATTTAAATATATCATGATTAAAAAGTTTAATATGTATCAGAACTTAGATGGCGACTAATTATTTTCAGTTGGAAATGGAAAATGATGATGTAATTGAGGTATATCAAGAACAAACAGGTGGTCTCTATTGAAAAAATTATAAAGTAATATCATGCAATTTGGTTTTAATATTTTCTAAAGTGAAAGTGACTATCATAAGAAAAGGACAAGTTTATTAATATGCATATATATGTTAAAGAAAAACAATATGTAGTTCCATTTTCATATAATATTCTAAATGTGCTGTTCTACATTCCTGTAACAAGGCAAGTCTAAGGACCAGCAACACAATCAATCTTTTGTAATGTATACATTCATTGGTTAAAAAATCAGTTAAGGCGAATAATTGAGACTACCGGTTCTATTAAAATATTCGATGTTTTACGTATTACATATAATCCCTGTTTAATTAATTAGTTGTAGATGTCAAAGAAAAAAAAAAAAGAATTCGTTATTAGTTCCGTTAAAAGTAAAACAAGAAGGTAAATTTTAGATAATATGAACGTGGTTTAACAAAATTGTTGCATTTAAGGTACATCTGTAATAAAAAAAAAAAGTAACAACAATAATATTTTTATTTGCCCTCACAAATATTGTTCTTTAGAGAACTTGTAAAAATGTGTGTGTGTGTATGCTAGTTTTTAGACATATAATAATATTATGCTGATTTATTAATATAAATCATAATATTTCTAAAGAGTTACACAAAATGATCACATTTTTGTGTAAGTAATGTGGATGCTTGCTGTGTTTAAAGTAGTCATATATTACACAAGAAAATCTTTAATCTGATAATATGAATAAGTTTTATTTTACAGCAAAAAATAATACATGTCGAGCAATAAATATTTAAAATATGTGAACTAATTAAAAGATATTTTATAAAAATTATATTTGAGATATCAGTTTGTCGTGTATATTTCCATATTCTTTATATATGAATATTATTTCTTTTTATCTTTATATACATACATATATATATATATATATGTGTGTGTATATGAGCATCCCCATTATAGTATTTATTTAATCATTCATTAATATAATTAATCATTTAAAATAATACAATTTTTACAAATGTAATAAAGTCTATTCTAACAGAGGGGCAAGTGAGTTTCTTTCTGTAATGTAATAAAGAATATAGTTCTATCAATACTCTCTCATACATCATACTTATTTTTTTATATTCTTAATAATTTCTTATCTATAAAGGATATGACACACGTTTTTGTTATTTCTAAAGGATATGGCACATTTAAAAAGATGAAACTTGCCAATGTAATATCGAAGTTACGACAGAATTTTTTAATTATATGTAATTAATTTTGTATTTAAATACTTATAATCTCAATAATGAATAAAACAACACTTAATGAATATATTTAATCACTCTCAAAATTAATTTCTTTCGATGAAAAGAACAACTAAAAAATTATTATTTAATAATAAAGTATCAATTGAATAATAATTACACGTAAGCAGTATATTACATAAAGAGGAGTTTGGGATTAAAAAAAAAGTTTGAAATTATTGTTCGACAAAAAATTTATTAAAAATTAAATTGTCTAATAATTATATTACATTAAAAAATATATATTTATGATTTGCAAATAAGCAATTAATATTTTACGAAGCGACAATCAAGGCATCATTTAATATACATTGAAAAATACTTACAATAATTTTCTATTAATGTTAACAATATTATTTAATTACAAGAAGATTTAATCTGTTTAAAACTTAATTATAAAATATTTCACTTGCGTTCAATATTAATAAT
Source organism: Vespa mandarinia (assembly GCF_050613455.1). Taxonomy (NCBI): domain Eukaryota; kingdom Metazoa; phylum Arthropoda; class Insecta; order Hymenoptera; family Vespidae; genus Vespa; species Vespa mandarinia. The sequence goes on along the minus strand of NC_140828.1, from coordinate 2,108,641 downwards.
AACATAATTGTAGAAACAATAGAATTATATATATAACTTCTCTGTTGCTTCAATATATCCAATATAGAATATGAATTTTAATTCCCATCACAGCATCCATTGTAAATAGACTTTTAATTCACCAAGGATTTTGTCCTGGTGGATTTGAACCACCATATCGAGGTAATGTAGCATAATTACCATAACCAGTATAACCACCATAAGTACCTGGAGGTAATGCTTGATTATAACCACCTAAAAACGGGAAAACAAAAAAGGATAAAACCTGATTATATAAAAGGAAATAAATATTAATATTTCATACATTGAAATTTTTTTATATACCTTGTCCAGGATATGGCATCGTTGCATATGGATTATATGTTGCTGGCATAGGTGGAGGCATATAAGTTGGATACGGAGCAATAGGATTTGCACCATATGGTACAGGCATAGTTCCTGGATGTTGCATAGGGTATGGTAAATTTGGCATTTGCGGATTTTCTGGATTAGATTGTTTTTGACTCGAACTTGCTGTAAAGTACATGAAAAAAAAAAAAAAAGGAATTTTTTCGTTACTTTATAATAAAGATAAAATTGCAAAATGAAATCTTTTTAAATTTGATCATTCTTCTACCTTCGTGATGAGATGGAATACTTGGCGTTGTGGCTGGACCGGTATGACTTAAATTAGTGGTTAAATCTTTTAATAATTCTTCTTTCTCAGTCTTACGAGCAAAACAGAAGTCCGATATTTTATTTTGAAAAATGACTAATAGCTGAAAACAAGATCATTTCACTTTTATACATCTGAAGATGCTTTAGTTAATAATGATGATAAACACTTATGATAAAAAAATAATTAATATTACCTGCGTTAAATCATTGTAAAATTTGATTCCTTCATTCAAATGGCTCTTTAATTCTTTAAATGCATCAAATGCAGAGGCCAATTTACAAAGCATAATTTCTCTTGAACTACCACTACCAGATTGTTCATTAGTGAACTTTGTATGAGCATTCTGTAAAAATTAGAATTATTTCGCTTGTTTTCCTTAATAATAAAAAAAAATAAAAAAGTACAATGAAAACAATATTTTTGATGAGTTCGTCAATGATTCAGCAATCAATGAAATAGTTAATCAATGATGGAAATTAGCACATTAATCGTTAATTAAATTAGATATTGTTTAAAGTGTAATATATCCATAATATTATACCTGAATATCAGCTATTAATTTTTCTTGAAGAGATAAACTTTCTCGTACTTCTTTTTGCAAAGGTCCATAACATTTTCCAATATTTTCAACGGATATATTTGGTTCGTCGATCACTCCATCCTTGGCAAGAGCACTTAAAAATGTTGTTTTCATATCTGTTGTAGCTGATTTTAATTCACTTTCAATTACATCACGTTCTGCTTTCAGTGTCTCTACCTAAAAGTAAATTTGATTTATATCTGATGTATAATAAATAAAAACATAAATTGAATTGTACAGTCAAAGATATTACATCTTCCATCAATTTTCTTAGTTGCATCACTACATTACTTTCTTGTACTGCTGAACCATTAGGGACAGCCATAGATATTTGACTTTCATCCATACTTAGGATTTCCATACCTTCCCGATGAGTTTCATATTTATTACGAACTTCCTAATTGATAAAGATAATAAAGAAATTTCCATCAGTATAAAATACATTTTTATTATAGATTTTTATTATATATATATATATATATATATATATATATATGTATATTAAGAAAGTATTACTACCTTATCTGCAGAAACAGCATTATTAATAATTTCACGATATTTACGTGTATTGGCAATAAATTGTTCTGTTAATCGAGCACTAGATATTCTTGTCCAACGTTCTTTAAATTGTTCTCTCAATTGATCATCAGATTCACGTTCTTCTTGAAGCATTCGTTCACACTATATCAAAAGTAAAAATAAAATTGATAAGCAATTAAATAATTGTGTTAAAATATAATAAAATTTCATATTTACTTCATCTAATAATTCCTGATTTCGTTGTAATAATTCTGGAAGTTCTTTCATTGATGCTTCCAAAATTGCCTTACCACCACCTTCTCGTACATAATTTGCTTTTTCTAACAATGATTGTGGTAATTCGGTACCACTTGTGTCCTCAATGGCTGCTGGTAAATTTAAATTTGCTAACACACTGTGAAATGAAAAATATTTTATTTTATAATAGTATCCTAATATAATAATCTTTTAATAATATATATCTTTCTATATTGTAATAATTGTACCTATTAAGAACTTGTGTCATTTCTCGTAGTTTAGATATTTCTGCATTAACAAGTTCATTGCGGCGAACTTCATAAGACGATAAAGCTTGATGCACACCAACTGGCAATAATTCCGTAAAGAGATCTATAAATATAAAATATTTTTAATATATGAAATCAATATAAATATTAACGTAATATAATAATAGATAATACAAAAGAAATAAATGAAACCTTTAAAATTTGAACTGAATCTTTCAGGCAATGGAAGTAATTTTGCAACATTAGCCTTTCCAACTGGTTCTAAACTCTTAACATCTGGAATTCTTTCATGATAGATAAAATCATTATCCTTTTTAACTTCAGTTAAATTCCTTTGTGCTTTGTTAGCATAATCTTGGAATAAATTAGGCTTGTTAGATCGTTGTTGAGCAGCTTTAAATAATTCCACAGCGTGCTAAAAATATATATATATATATATATACATATATATTTTTGTTAATGATGAAATATATTAAATTATATAGTGGTTATAAAATTTACCTCTAATCTTGCAATTTCTTCTCCTATATTTTTATTATTTTTACATACAAGCGACTGATAAAATTCCATCATAGCACGATAGCCAGCTTGCTTGCCTGCGATCTAGAATAATAAAATGTGAAAAAAAAAGAATTGTCTAATATAAATTAATTATCTAATATAAAAATATTAGTATGTTAAATAAATAAAGTATTTACCAATGGAATCCATTCTTTATCCCAAAATGCACGGAAAATTTCTTTCTGGAATAACTTTAAGGCATCAGCATATAATTCTTCAGCTTGTGCAGCTAATTTTGCAACAATGCCATCTTTCATAGAATCATGAATTGCTTTATGGACAAAAATTTCTTGAGCTTGAGCTAACATCAATGAGGATAATGCACCTAATGTTTCCGGACTAATGTCAGGAGTTGGCTCTTGTTGAATAGCCATCATTACATTTCCTTTTAAAAAATTAAATATACCGGCAGATTGCTAAAATTATTGTTAATTTAATGATAGATAACATATAAATAAATTAAACTAAATCATATATATATACATATATATGTATATATCTTAATAATTAATTGTAGATATAGAAAAAAACTAACTTGAAACAATTTAGCAGCCAGTTTTAATCCTTCATCGCTTTCCAAAGATTGAGTTACAGCAACAGAGCTTTGTAATGCAGCAATGTTGAAGAGTACACAAACCTTTTCATATGCCAAAGTGCTAATTGCTATAAACAATAAGCACATTTATAAACAATAATATATTACGTGAATTTTTATTGTAAGAATAAATGATATATAAAACAATTTCATTCAATTTTGATCAGATCTCTGCTAAATTAATTAAATATAAAAATTTTGCCAACTTTATATATATATATTATAATATTTTATTAAATTTTTTGTGCATATGTATGTTAGCTCGAAAGATATAATGATAATTAAAATTAAAGTATCTTATCTTATCTATAACTTAAGTGGTAACTTTCATATCTATTATATAAAAAATAAGAGACAAGTAAAAAGAATAATTTAATAATACTTACTTAAACTTAATTTTCCACCAAAAATAGTACGATCAAAGGCATCTTTCCACTTAAATGGTATTTGTAATTCGTGTGCAGGTATCTTCCCTTCTAAAGCACATAGTTGGTCATAATAACTAAACAAAAAAAAAAAATAAAAATAAAAAGTATCATGTATTTCTTTGTATATAAATATTCTATATACAATATATGTACTAGTATATTATTTTAAAAATGATTAATTGAAAATAATGATTAATGGTGCCCATGCAATTTTCATATGTAATAAATCTATTAACGCATATACAAAATAATCTATAAATCATAATATTATAAAATTGCATTATAATTTTAAATGATCATTTCAAATGACAATTTATATTGCAAACAATTAATTTATATAAATATATTGAAAAATATGTATATTTTTATCAAACAGCTTTGAACAGAGATACATTGTTAGTTTTATAATTTATTTTAATAATAATAAATATAGAATATAATATTAGAAAGATAATTCGTATATTGTTATTATAATTATTGTATTTTGATTCTCTTTATTAATATTGCATGAAACGATATAATCAGAGTAATAATTAAATTGAATGAGTCATACTTGTAAATAACCTCCAACGAACTCTCGTATTTCTCGAAAGCTCGCCATAATGCGTTGTTCCTTAATACACTTAAATCGTGAATTGCTTCGGTATAATCCTTTTGATTATTTCCACCGCTGTATGTCGATTTAATAACGTTTGTTAATGGTTTAATAATATCTACGTCGGACGGTTTCTTCAATGGTATTCCTATCAGCTCAGCCATTTTGACTTTGACGGCTTGATTTCGTTAGTACGCAATGGAACTGAAAGACGCTGTCATTCTGAAGTGAGCTTTGTATTATATATATAGATTATTTCAATTATAAAAGTGCTCACTCCATGCAGAAAATAACCTTATTTTTTTAACAGATAGAATAAATTAATTATAATTCATATTAATTATATTTTCAAATAATAATATGTGTTATAAGAAAAAAAATAAAAATATACAAAATATGTAATATTTCATTCATAGATATAACATCATCGAGCAGAAAATGACAACTTCTTTATAGATATTACAATCTAATATATAAATAATACCACCTAAATATATTGTATATTTAATAATTATTATTTTTCTATTTATAAAATATAAATATTTAGATATTACAAAACTTCTATAGACTTTGAAATGATATAAAATCAAAAATGTTTATAAAGTATCCTTTGTAATCAATAATTTTTCAATTAATACTTCAGTGACGTATTAATTAAATAGCGTATTAAATATAAGTATATTACTCATTGATAATATTAATTATATTTTTCCTAAATATAAATTATGAACATTTAAATATTAATTTTATGGTTTTTCTGATTTAATTATAGATTATAAAAATTTATTCAAAACGTTTAATAATTAAGTATATACATATATATTAGTAAAGGCAGCTTTCTTTGTAATATTCTTAACACCATCTAGCGTTAGGATCGGTACTAAATGATTAAAAAATGTATTTTTTTTACTACCCATGGCGTCATCTAGCGTTTCTCTTTGAACGATATTTTCGCGCGTTTTATTCAACGAACTCCACTATTGTCATGTGCTCCTATTACAAATCAAGCATTTTTGTGACAATATGACGGCTGATTATAGACAGTCCTATATATAGATATATTAAATATATATATATATATATATGGTAAATATTAATAATTTATTTCTCAATTATTAAGTATTAAGTATTAAGTATTAAGTATTAACTTTTACGATTTTATGTTATATTTGAGAGTCCATAGAATATTTTAAACATCTAAACGTTTATAACTTCTTCTCGGAAATTAAATAAATTATATTTTTAATGTAGATCGATTTGATCGACAAAATCACAATCTTAAAGATGATAGTTTGAAATGAGAAAATGATATTTTGAATTATTGAAAAAGATTTATTTTGTTAGATGAAAACATTTTTCTTATCAAAAATGCTATTCTTTTTCGAGAACAGTTTTTTAGTGAATAATTATTATGCATAAATATTAAATATTTTACAAAAATTTGAAAATATATATGTCATTATTTTTGTAACTTCCTCCGTAAAAATAATAATACATTTTGTATTATTATTACAAATAATTTTACTATTATAATATAATAACAACGACATAAAAATCTTTCTTTTTTAAACGTGACAACTTGAAAATTAATATTTTCATTAATTTTATAATTATTTAAACGATACATAATATAATCGAAATACATTAAATTAATATATAAACAATAATATATTCGATTAAACGTTACAAAGCTCGTAGTAAAATACGCGATAAACCAAAAAATAATCTTTATTTAAAATTCCAATAATACCAAATCATTAACTAGCGGTCGTCGATCTATGTGTAATGTCAACAAAAATAAACTCTTGATTTGACTTTGAACGATTATGTTATCATCGAGCCCAGTTAGTTCTCCTTTGTATCTCGACGAGTTAACATCGAAGCACGTTCTCTTCTTCCAGGACGTACAACAACTACGTAGTTAAGATAATTATCTAACATATCAAATATTTTCAGTAATTTCTCAATATAACGATGATATTAATAATTTTTTTGTGTTTTTAGAAGACACCAATGGAATGATACACCAGACTAAAGAGAAATCGATTATTGCATGGGATAAATAAAAAGGACAAAAGAATCGTCATGAAGAATTAGGATTGTTTTAGCCACACATGGAAATTTCAACTGGAATAAGAAATTCATTTCTAGTTTCTTATTCTCTTCATCATCTTAAGGAAGAATATCGTGGACCAACAGCAAAGACTTAAGATATGTATATTTTCCTATATTATATAATATGTATATTTTCACATATTTTCAATAGTTTCTTCATTATATCGATTATATTTTTTTCTTTTTCTTTTCTTTTATTTTTATTTTTGTTTTAGAACATTTCGATGTCGATCTATTTTATTTTCAATCAGTTATCTTTAAATCATTCATCCTCAATTTTGATCTAAATCGTGGACGAGTGTTTTGGAGCTTTCAGAAAAAAAATTCACTTACTATTTAAGTCCCTTCGATCGCTCGATCATGTCGTGGATGAAAGATACGAATGATTGATTGTTTATTTAATTAATAGAAGAGCATTCTGTGACCATCAGTAAGTTTCCACGAAGATTTATTCGTGAATGGTTTCTTGTGTGTTTTCTTTTTTTTTTTTTTTTTTTAATCAGGATAAAATCTTATTTCATACGCGTATTATTTTGAATATCGAATATTTCATTGTAAGCCCATGGAAAAAAACAATTACTTTTCTTTACAAAAAAAAAAAAAAAAAAAAAAAACATGTAGTACTTCTAATTCTTCAAAAGATTCTAAAATTACAATGTTCAAGAATTTAATAGAGCATTTTAAAAAAATAATTAAATCTAAAAATCATTTTCAATAATGGTTTCTTACAATTGCATTTAATTTTAGTTGTATAAAAAAAGAACTTCACTGTATGCCATTTATTAATGGATTATAAAAGGTTGATTAAACGTTCGGATAAATATATTTTGACATTGTGTATTTTTATTTATTTTTTTTTTTATTTTTTTTTTTTTTATATAATAGAGTATCATTGTTAATTCTTTTATATATATGTATAATATATTACAATTCAATGACTATACGAATGATAAAGGTGGTATCTTACAAATATTAAAATATTTTCCAAATATTCTTTTCATTTCTAATTGTATATAATTTCACAAAGGAAGGACACTTTGTTCTTTTTTTTTTTTACGGTACTGTTGTTTTTACAAAGGTTTAATTTTTTGTTGATATGATAAATATAGCCTTTGCATTGGATATATTATCTGAATATTTTTTTTCTTTTTTTTTTTTTAAATTGCGCATCTTATTTTACTTAAGTATTAAATTCAATTGTTACGTTAATACCACCATAAAAGTATAAAACAGTTTATTTAGTTAATTCTACTTATTTTTAAATGCTATCAATTAATAGTAATCCTCGAGTGCATTGAGTATGCTCAATTGAAATCATAATTACATGTATGTATAAATCATTGGTAATAAATAATAGCTTTAAATACTGATTTACAATGTGTCTATCCTATAAATGTATTTGTAATTATTCTATATGGCAGTGGCAGTGTTCTGTATTATTTAATTCAATTATTGATTAATGATTACATTGAAAATATTCAAATTATCAATTGCAATTAAAGATTAAATTGGTAATTTAATCATTACTTGTATTAATGATTAACAATTTAAGTTTTCATTGCCATGAAATAAATATTTGCTTTATTATATATTTTTCTTATTTTCTTATTAACATTTAAAAAGTTAATTAAAACGATAAGTGATTCTATATATATATATATATACGGAGTAGTTAGTCAGTGATTCTGCTTTGTATGATAAAACATTAAAAAAAATTTAATGGTCTTCAAAGAAGCTCGTTAATGGACGATTCTACGATAAGACGTAAAAGTGTGTCAATGATCGTCAAGTGACAATAGAGATTAATTTTACACAACTTGTGTCAAGTAACGCTCGACATAATTTTATAATCGTACGTAGAATAAAATGATTCAAATAATTTATATGTTTATCGATTAATTCTTTAACGTGTAAACGTTTAAAACATCAATGATTAATATAAGTAAACATTTAATCGTTAATTAAATTAAATATTGTCCAACACTGGGCAGTGATTTGTTTAATTACATATATATATATATATTTTTTTTTTCCTTGAAATTATTGTTTACACAATTGTGGATATTGTGTGACGAGCTTTTGTGCCATGATTTCTAAACGCAGACTGATATCAAGTTTCCTACTAACTTTAGAGCTTAATAGATTTTATATTTTAGCATCTTTTGGCTTCGCTAAGTCTTACGTCTTAAGGATTATTAATCCCTTTGTCGCGTTATGGCACTTACCTCTGTATTTAACGATTAATTTATCAAAGGATTCATAAGAACATTCGTCACTACGTTGCGCGTCTGCCTCGTAACAGTCTTTGGATTGATTCGATGCACTTCGAATTTGCATCTAATACATGTTACATCATTGTATCGGGCAAGAACTCAAATGTATATTATGTAGCTCAGCCATATCTGTCCAATCTCGTCTCTCTCCTCCTATCATTACGTTTCTTATGCATCCATTGAAATGATCTCGCGTGAGTAACGTTCCTTTCATAGCTGAAGCTAAAAATATTAATATATATATATATATATATATATATATATATATATATATATACATATGTATTAAAAATTTTTGGAGTAATTCAATGACATTGATAAAATTATATTTTTGACTACCTGGTAAACCACCGATGTAAAGAGGACCTAAAGTCGTGGATTCCATGAAATGATAATTAACATTAGTAGGCAATCCATATTTTTGATCCAGATCGTCAACCTTTAATGCTAATTCTTCATCGTTATAAACAGCTTGAATACGATGCCAACGATTGTCACAAATAGCATATGGACTAGGAAATCGTTGTTCCACGTATAATGGATTACTATCTCCCAAATCACCAGACATGATCACTTTGCCATTATTCAATTCCAAGGATAAGGATGGAGAGCCACTAGGAGCAGTTATAGAAAGTAAAACTCCTGATAATTCTGAAGTTCTAAATTCTAGCTGAAGTTCTAATACTGCTCCCAATTCAAAATTTCTTTCTGAGAAAAGAGATAAAATATTTTTACAACTTATACGTTCATGATTCTCTATTAAACGTGAATTGAAAATTTACTTACTATAAATTGCGTAAGCTTCATCTTGAAAATAAGCTCCACTTTCTACACTAGGAAAACATTGACCAACATTATAAGCTCGACTGGTAGAACCGACCATGTCATAGATATTTCCATTAACTCTTAAGCCTCTTATACATCCTTTAAGAGTCTCCAATTTCACCACAATTTGTTCTGGTAATGGAGTACCACTTTCTGGTAATCCACCAATATACATCATCGGAGCTAATCCAATCTTTTTAGGTACTTTGATTGTACGAGGTGTTTGTGTATCCACAACAAGTGTCAGCCTTCTTTCATCGTGGCTCAATACAACGTGATGCCAATTTCCATCATTGAATGGTGTCTTAAATAAGATCTCCTTTTTTTGTTTGCATTTGACAAGAAGCAAAAGTTGTCCATCTCTAATCACGATCATCAAATAATGCTTTAATCTAAGTCCCTATATATATTAACAAAAAAAAAAAAAAAAAAAAAAAAAAAATAAAGACATATGTTCAAATGTATTTCTTAAAAAATATTTCACAATTTATTATTTATTTCATTCTTTTAATCACTTTACCGGTGTAATAAATAATAGACCATTGGGATAATAAGTCCTAAAGTCAAATTCAATGGTATATTTTTTTTCCCAAAATTTTTTGAAGTTCAAATAGAGCTGAGTATGGCTGTGCGATTTGTCACCAAATTTTAATGCTCCCGGTTCCAAAGAATAATATGGAACCTTTTGACAACCCTCAGGCTGAGTAGACATTCCCCTTGACAATGAGGCAGAAGGTGTGTAATTAGGAAGATCTTTACCCATACTAGGTCCTGGTCGACCAATCAGTGCATGATCGAACGACGTGACTTCGTCGAATCTTAGAATTCTAAATTGACAAAATTATTTAATAAGAATTTTATAACATATTTTGTTTTATAAAATTTTCTATATATATAAATTTCAATTCTTTTTTTTTTTTTTCTTTTTTTTTTTCAGAACTTACTCATCATTGAAGATAGCATCTTTAATTGCACCATAAAGAGGAATTTTAGTAGCCACCATTTTTGTATTATTAATCAAAGCTGGAAGTCCACCAAAGAAGAGGCCACCATTAGAATCAGGCCCTTTAATAGCTGCACTGCTAGGTAATCTTCCAGTGTTTTGGTAAGCATCATCGATCCTCAACTCAACTTCCTTTCTTCTTTTAATAATCGTAACAGTATGATATCTTCCATCATTGAAAGTATTATTAGATCTAAGAACGAGTTCTCCTTTGCCAGCATTTAAACGAACTTCAACTTGCCCTTTCATCACACAGACGGAATAATAATTTTCTCTCTAAAAAGAGAAAAAGAAAAAAAGAAAAAAAAATAACAAATACACATTAACGGAGTGAATAGATTCACGGGAAAAAAAATTTGTCGAATAAAAAAATGATCAAAAAATTATTATTACCGTTATATCCTCATTAATGTCTTGTGGATTGTATAATCTTTCTTCTTGACCTTGGAACGTGGATAACAATAATAAAGTATCTTCTTGTAAAGTTCTAAATGAGAAACTCATAGACGAACTTATTTTACGCAAAGTATAAGAGGAATGCTCGAGATAACCATTTCCATAAAATCCTACTATTCTTAATGGCTAAAATTTAATTATAATTCATAACTATAATAATAATAATAAATTAACTAATTAGAATAAAATTAATTTTTTCAAATAATAACCTTGTTCGCGCAAGTTGGTTCAATACCATAATACTGTTCAACCATAGGATCATAGCCTTCTTGTATAATAATATTAGACATACAACCAAGAAATGATACTTGAGATGGTAGTATTATATTTTCAGCTCTAAAACTGGGTGGTACACCACCGAAGTAATATTTAGCTTTTGCTAAATCTGGAATATCTTCTTTTTTAGGCTGAGGTGTTGGTGCTCCCATCTTCTTATCATTTTCTTCACCGACGTTTAAACTACATTTCTCGATACTTTTACGTAATAGATATTGTCTAAAGGCATCTACCGTTGTCCAATTACCATTATTGTATTTGTAAGTGGAGGACATTTCCATGCTAACGTTACCACCATAGCCAATGTGAAGAATGACTCTTCCTTCTCGAAGAAATATCATGATATGTTGGTTCTATCGATTGGGTGCAAACAAATTTAAATAAGTAGAAAACAAATTTCATTTCTGGGACTCTGTAAGTATACACATATATATATATATATGTATATATATATTTTAAAATATACGTACGTTATCTTCATTAATTGCTAAGAAGATTAAAGCATTTTCATCATATGTACGGAAACTGATAGAGACACCAAACGTATATTTGTTGTAAGGACCAGATGATACTTTATTTCTAACAGCATAGCCTTCACCATTAAAGCTATAAGCTATGTCATCCCTGATATCCTCAGTTCTATTTCATAAAAGAATAAATTAATAAGAAAATATTCATCATTAATAAACAATTTCAAAAGTCATTTATTTCTAATAATTACCCTTCCATGCAAGCTTCACAGGCCATATCTGGTGCAGTTGTAATAAAATTCCACAAACCAATAGGTTTACCATCGAGAATGACCTGATGAACACAAGCAGGTAAACCATTAACAGCAGTGACTTCAGCAGGTCTTCTTTGAGATTCTGGTATGCCTCCTAACCAGACACGATCCATACTGATGATATCGAATCGTCCATATTCTGGATTCGTTGAATTCATCACAGGAAGATACCTTCCAGTTGTTGATGATTGTTTTCGAACACTGAGCTTACCGACGTTTCGTATTCTGTAAAAATTAAAAAAGAGAGTAGTGAATTAGATAAGGTAAATGTAAAGATATATTATATTTATCTACCTTTCGGCTTCGATTCGATACCAAAATCTATCTTCTTTGAGTTTACCACTTTCGATGATTTCAGGATGTGTTAAAATCCCTGTACCTCCTCCTACATTCCATAAAAATTTCACTTTCCTATCGATCATTTCTAAAGCTATAAAATCGTCCTATAAAATAATAACAGAAAAAATAACATTGTCATTTGGAGCATAAAAATTGATAAAACATTTAGAATAAAAAGAACGTACGTTGATACTGCTTGGTAAATAAAGTAAAGATCCATCTTTCCGATTATCGGGAATAGCAAAAGTCATTACTATATTTGTCATCGAGGATGGTTGAAGAGTTGTTAATCTATAAGATCTAACACATTTTTTGTCTTCTACCGATTTTACCGAAATTCGAATCTAAAAGATTAAAAAATTAGATTAGATAAAAAAACAATTAGAAAATAAAGAACATTTGATTTTTCTTAAATGATTATTACTCCTTCAGCGGTATTTCTAGCCTCGGCAATCTTGTCTTTTAGATTTTGTAGCTTGGACGTTAACGTATCATTCCATTTGTCGAAAACACTTTTACGTTTCACCGCAGCATTTGATAAACTTATTAGCTTTGCATCTGCTTTTTTGATGTTACTTAAAGCCTCTGATACTGAAAAAAAAAGAAAAAAAAAATTGATGATATAGTTCATTAAGAATTAAAGTTGATTAATTATTTTTAACTTTTTTACATTTTTCACTAGCCAAACTGATCTTCGAATCTCCTTCTCTCTTAAGATCTTGGAATTTTGGTTGCAATCTATCGGAAATTTCTTTTTTGTAATCGTCGATTAATCTTTGCATGTCGTTCACTGACTCCGAAACTTCATTGTTATCCTGCATAACTTTTTCTAATTTTTCTTCCACTGAAAGTTATAAAGAAAAAAAAAATTAATTTTATGTAAGTAAAAATATTTTTATTTAATATTTACATGCATTTACTTACACGCTTTGCTTTCACTCTGCACTTCTCTCAATTTTACATTTATTTTATTATCACGTATACCAGTATTGTTTAAAGTATTTTTTAAAAGTTCCACAGCAGCTTCCTGTAATTCCGTTTTATTCGACGAATCTTCGACGGATTCCTTCATATCATTGGTTTTTTTTAATTGTTCAATTGAACCACGTAAAACATCTATCGAATTGTCCAACATAGATATCGATTCTTTTCCGTTTGGAAAAATCTATATAAAACAATTTTGTATTATTTCATGCGTTAGACAATGTTACATTCATAGTATGATTAATTATTAAATCATACAATGAGCGAAGAGAAAAAAATAAATCTACGGATTAGTTAAATCTACGGAGTTCAATGATTGTCGAGTGACACTCGACAATAATTTTACAAAACTCGTTTATTAATAACTAATTTCATTTTGAAATAATTAAAATAATTGAAAATCATGTATCATTGAATTTTTTGACAAAAAATGAATTTAGTTTAGAACTAAGAATTTGTTTATAATAAATTGTTTATAACAAATTGTTGATTAATTATTAACAATAGGCTGAAAAAATAGAGAAAATTTTGACCTTTAAAACGGTATTTTAATCGAGTCTCTACGATTTTTAGTTCTGGAGATATTTACGTTGACACACTGACCTATATAATTTCATTCAAATTAACCCGCTGACACACTAACCTATATAAATTCCAAGAATTTACGCATCTCAGCTGACCGAATTACTATTACTATACTATTACTACGAACAGCTGTACTGTACGAATTATGAATGAAAATCTTTCGGAGATGATATCTCCGGAACGAAAAGTCGTAGAGACTTGAAACCACTACCATTTTAAAGTGCAATTTATCCTTTATTTATTTAAATATTGCAATAATATCGTTATAATAAAATCGATTTTTTAAATAATTAAAAAAAATTTTTTTTTTTTTATTTTTCCTTTTCTTTTTGGTGATAAGAACGTAACCATAAAAATAAAATGATAAAAACTTTTTATTACAATTATGTAAATTTTATTTTGTTAATTTCTTTAAAAAAAATAATATATAATATTATTATTAGATAAAAGATTAATAATATATTATGATATAAGATATGAATAATGAAATATATCGTTCAATTTTAATAAATATAATTAAATAAATATTTGGAACGTTGTTACCTGAGTATTTATATTTTCTGTTGTCTCTTTTGCCATTAATGCAGTATCATTAGCTCTTGTCAAGCTATCAACGATGTTCTTGTAAGCTTGACTCGCCTTCAGCGGGCTAGCCGCTATGTCGCGTGTCTCCGAAAACAGACTGCTTGGCAGAAACGCGAGTTGCACTTTATCAAGTCATCGAGCATCGATTACACAAAGTAGTATAAAATATATCGTTCGAAAATAATGAACTCTTTACCGATAAGACGAAAATCATTTGTATATATTGCTATTACTATAATATTAAAAATATTTCAATCGATTTCGCACGTAAGAGTTTAAAAATTATTCGATCTTATCAGTTAAGAGTTGATTCACATTTAGAGTAACGCGAGTATTATGAAAATGGAGCTCTTATAGAAAAATAAAAAAAAATAAAAAAATAATAAAAACAAAAAAATAAAGAATGATTTTCTTACCTAACATAATCGTCCACATAATTTGACAAATTCTTCGCATGTTCGATCGCTGGAACGACGTATTTATCATTATATTCGTAATTTAATCTGTACAATATTTCTTCTTTCTCATATAATTTATCGGTCCAAAAGGACAATTTCTTTTTCAGTTCTGGAAGATCCTAAAAAAAAAAAAAAAAATACACATTGCAATATTTGCTCGTTTAAACTTGAATTAATTTAAATTCTCAATTCATACTAACTTGAAGATCATTCTGTGCGTCGATAATGAATCCTTTTGCTTCGTCGATCAATTGTATTTTATCGTTTATCGCGTCGATCTCTTTTGCGAACGCATTGATTCGATTACAATCATTTTCAAATTCCACGTATGTTTCATTAATATTTTTATAAAGACCGTCGTAAGTAAATAAAATCTCCATTGTTTCTTCCAAGATCTTTTTCATATCGTTCAATTTCAAAGTGAAATCATCAGTGTCTTCTTGAGCTATCATTATTGGTTCCGTTGAATTGCAGACTGAATTTAACCATTCGATATAATCCTCGGTATTTCTATTTATCAAATTAAAATTTATCTTTTTATACTTTGAGAAAATTAATAAGTAATAATTGTAAAAAAAGAATTGCAATCGCTTACTTGATAAATTCTTGAATTTTCACAGTTTTTTTTGGTAAATTTACATTCTTCAGATCGTGCAATATCGTCTTTGCCATTTCCAACACTTTTTTGATTTCAACCCTTTTGTTATCATCGCCATAAGAATTTAATCGCGAGATAATGTCTGAAAGAAGGATAAAATATATCAACTAATCGAAAAAATCAAACTTCTTACCCTTATAATCCTTCCACAAAAAAAAAAAAAAACAAAAAGAGAATTAAAAAATACGATACCTTCGATACGTTCGTGAAGATTTCTAATCTCAATTTGTGTACTGAAAATATTATTTTTCAGATCGTTCGACTTGTTCTTCCACAAAGTGCCACGATTAGCATGATCGTTTGCCTGTAAAGAAACGAAAGATCTCCTTTCTGATATCAACGAGAATATATATAAAGAAAATTCCTATTGTGAATGAAAGAAAAAAAGAAGAAAGAAAGAAAAACAAAAGAAAGAAAAAAAGAAGAAAAAAAAAACACCAAAAGAAAAAATTCTCTCTCTTTCAATCATATATACACTATCATGAATTGATCTAATTAAGGAAGAATGTTTCTCACATTTTAAAACATTGATCAGTTTAAGTACGTACATTTCTTAACAAAGTTTCAGCATTTTTCATGAGCTTTTTGTATTCGTACCAGGGCACGTTCTTCATTCTCTGCTTAAGCTGGCTTTGCAGCTTCAACTGGTCTAGTAGAAGACTGGTATTAGATTCGACGTAAGTTAGTTCCTCCCAGGGAGGAGGTACATAACCATCAGCGATGTGAGACGTTCCAGTTGCAAGTTCTTCCATCATTGCATCGACGTCGCCCAATAAAAGTCCGGTACAATTGTCGTCACATGCTGAAAATCATTAACATCAGTTTAATCAGACAAATGTCGATGAGAAGTCAAATTAAATATTTATTAATCTAGTATCACTTACACGTGCAAACGTTATCGATGTAAACGTGACGATAAGCTGTACATTGAGAACAATCTCTTCCAGTTGAACCTTGTCTACAATTGCATTGTCCTGTCTTTTCATCGCATTTGTCGCTGGTACTACCTGCTAGATTGCAATTACATGGTATGCATTGGCCACCGGGTAGATTAGGGAAACCATAATAATTGTGAGTACATCGTTCGCACATTCTACCTGTGTAACCTGTTTTTGATCGATTGAAAAAGAATTGTTGATTATTGTCATTGATGATTTATCCTTTATTCTCTTTTATCTATGTAAATTTATATAAATTTCTTTTATTAAACTGCTAAATCATATTTAAATAATAAATCACCAACCAGGTTTGCAATGACAAATTGGTTCACTATCAGCACGAACGACACAGCTACTTGAAAATCTTTTATCAATCTGTGGACAGGGACAAGGTTTGCAACCACCGATTTCAGGATGTCCATAAAAGCTATCCGCACAAATCTCACATCTTGGACCGATAGTGTTGCCTCTGCAATTCTACGGAGAAGAACATAGATATCCATGAAATATTATCCAGGTTTATACCTTTATAGGCATATACACATATACATACACATACATACAATTATATATGTATGTATATATGTATGTACGTGTTTACGATTACACGGTTCGTTATGTAAGACAAGCAGTTAGAGAATATCTTAGTCACTCACTTGACAATATCCCGTCTCTCTGTCACATATCTCTGATCTACCGCTGCACTGACAACGTCTAGCTTGTCCGACAAGATCGATTACTATAGTAGACGTGACAGTTGTGTTTTCATACGATCTATAGAAGCCTATACTTGGATCTTGGCAAGATGTGCCGTTATATTCCGGAGGACACTGACAAATCTCAACGCCACTTGCCAATGGTGGAGAATGAGTGTGAGTTAACACTGCAGCTTCCAAGGATGCTTCCAGAAGGCTAATAAAAATAATATTGTATTTTATATGATTAGAATGAATTTAATATTTTACATTGGACATGTCAAATGGTATCGTTAGCTTACGTCGTCTTAGTGAAGTCCGCATTGTCTGTTGCTTTTATGAAGATATGTTGCACATTCTGTAAAGCGACCATCAAAACCTCTCTGGTAACTTTGTAATCTGGTCTGCCGTGTAATTGCCATAAGGACTCATGAAATCTACAAAGGAATGTACCGTCTTTTGAAGTTTCTTATCACATTGAATAGATCATTATCGTTATACCTGACTTCATAGCGATTATCTTTAACAGGCGAGTGCAAATAATATTCTAGGATGATCCTATCGTTTCCTTGTAGTTGTACAAGTGGATATTTATGTGCCGACCTCAATGATATACCACCATCAGTTGACGTAGCAAAACGTAATAATCCACCGTAAGATGCAACCTTGAATTTCAAACGAAAAGTCATAGAATTTTTTCTCCTTTTCCTTTTTTTTAAAAAAATCGTCATCAAACATTACCTTGTCGCGTAAAAACGTTTCCGGAAGTTTCCAATAAAGATAATAATTATAATACAAATTAGCTGGAAGTATAACATCTCCTTCGGTATTAGGAATTATTGTCAAACCATTCATGACATCTAATTCATTATTCGAATAAACAAAAGTCGAGCCCGAATCAGTGATCTAAAATGAATACGTACGAATATATATATATATATATATATATATATATATATATATATATATGTATAATTAATTCTAATGATAGTATTACAATAATTGTTTTTTGACTCACCATAATATCGTTGACCGATTCGTTAATAAAAAGTGTTCTAGGTTTTTTAATTCTTCTCAATCCCCAGCTGAAACCAGCCTGTTGACAATGTTTGCTTCTACCAAAGCAAAAGCATTCGGTACAACCTTTTGGATTATCTTTTGCCAGGCCAAAGGTACCATTCTTGCATCGATTACATTGTCTGCCAACGGCATTTTCCTAATTTAAAAAATACGAATTATAAAAGAATTATATCGAATTGAAGATAAAATTAGAATAAATTTTTTCTCAACTTAATTATTTTCTTTTATAATCGTATAATTATCATGATAAAATATTTCTATATGAAAATGCACCTTGCACGGGCACTGTCCATTTTCATCGCAATCGCAGATCTCTCCATCACATGAGAGAATTCCAGCAGCGTTGCATCCACAGGGACGACATCTTGGATAACCATAATAACCTTTAGCACATTTCTCGCATCTAAGGCCATCGTAGCCGATCCTGCAAACGCATTGGCCTCGATGATCGCACTGAGATCTCATCGAGCCTAAAGTGCAAGCGCATGGCTTGCAGCCAATTCCTGGAATCAGGTTCCACGAACCTGGTCTACATCGATCACAGTGTTCACCGTAGGTCAAGCTTGGGCATACACAACGTCCTGTGTCGGGATCACAAATATGTCCTGGTCTCACACAGGTATCGCATCCTTTGTCATTAAAATAAAATTAATATTAGAATGATCGTAATATAACGTTGCATAATGTGTCTTTAAATTATTATTAGATATACGAATTATTAAGGTATTAATTAATAATAATTATAAATAAATTAAAATTAAATATATTTAGATGTAACTCACGTTGACATCCATTCGATGAGAAACCGTAATAACCAGGAAGACAAGTATCGCAACGTGGGCTAGCCACGCCAGATCTACAATAACATAATCCTGTATTTTGTTGGCAGGAAGAATTGAAAGACCCAATGGGATCGCAATTGCATGGGACACATCCTGCTCCTGTTGTCAAGCCCCAATAATCTGTCTGCGATGAAATTTCAAGCCGATATAAATGGATCTTATGAAACAAGTTGTAGTTTCTAAACTTATGTTTCTTTAGAGAAAAAAAAAAAGAAAAAAAAAAGAAGGCAAGAAAGAAAGAAGAGAAAAAAAAACTCACCTGACATTGATCGCACTGTCTACCGATTATATGAGATTTGCATTGACATTGACCAGTTACTATGTCACATGTCGTACTGATCGAACCTATCATGTTGCAACGACATCCTGTTGACATAAAAAGAAAAAAGTATATATGTATGTACATACGTATAAGACACTGTTATTATGTGATACATTATTATTCATAAATGTGCAACGTGCAATGAAAAATGTATTTTTTCTTGTTTGGTTTAATGTATGATCATTGATGAACAAGTTGCATAACAATAATAATATCTTTAGAATTCGATGAGTTCTATTCGCTTCTTTTATCGGCAACGTTAGAATCTAACGATTTCATAATTATTCATAAAGTTTCATGTCAGCAGCACGATGTATAAAGCTCGAATAATTTAAATCTTTAGATCGATCGTGATAATAATATATTCATGAAAGTAACTCTGAAACGTTTTAGGTATAAATCAATACGTAAGCTTCATAAATATTCAATCAATTTCTAGTAGGATCTCGTTTTCTCTTCGCGTCACCGCCCCAAGACGATAAATCCGCGTCGTCCTCGATGCGAATCCGCACGCGTAAAATTAACCGGACGAATTTCGTCGTTGCGACGATCCACATCGATCGATCGCATTTCGCAATTAGCGATGCATCGGACATACAAAGTATATACAAGCATTGTATTTAAATGAGATCTTGGACTTCGACGAAAATGAGAGACGATTTATTTCCATGTATATTTATGGATTATCCATTCGGCCATGAAAAACAATAGCTCGTGTTATTGGATAATAAAATAAAAATTTATTGACTTTATTGACATTCTAATCCAATGATCGATCTATCTATATTTTTCTACCTAACAGATAGGTCGATATATATATATATATATATATATATATATATATATATATAATATTTTTTCTAATGATATTCTAACGATGATTTTTCTTTCATTCGATTTCTTCATATCATTTATTTCAAATAACTAATGTAGAGAATATTTTTTCTAAGAATATATAAAAAATATTCTTTTTAAGAGAGTTAATTACAGAAATTACAATATCCTTGTACAAGTTAATTCATAGTTTTAATATCCATTGGGATATTAAATTAATAATAATTAATATATCATTTGTAAAAGTTTTATTTAAGATTTAAAATATTCTTAATAAAAATTAATTGTCAATTAATCATTAATTAAAACTATCTTCGATTAAGTCAAATTCAACTTGAAATTAATCAACGTCCAAGGATATATTCTTATCATTGAAACAACTTCGATGAAATAAATAAATAAATAATATTAAATGTAATGTGAATTCATTAGATAAATATAAGATAGATCGAAAAATACAAGATAACGAAGAAAAATTATATGATCGGAATGTCGATTAACGTAAAAAGTAAAAAGATTGAAAGTGATCAACACTCGGACGATTTCAAAGGACAGGAGACAGGACGATGTGTCGTCCAAACGATAATCGGCATCGAGGCGCGAACTACGTATGGTGTGACATCGTCGTAATTATAACGCTCGTTCACGCGGCTCGTTTAATTTATTAGCTTAACGAGCAACAACGACGTTACGCACGCTAATAGCCACCGATCCGTCCAACCGAGCGAATTTCAATCTGAATAATCTAGAGTCTACACAACATACTGCGTGTTCGATCCTACACTCTTTTAATTCTCATCTACGTGTTCATGCTTATCAAAATGATCTTAATACTTGTTGGAATTAATTTCCTTGAAATATTGATTGTTCATAAAAATATAATATAAATGATACAAATCCAACATAAACAATATCAAATCTTACGTATATAATGTGCATTGACATTTTTTGCTAATTATATCATGCTAATTATAATCAAGTTTAACATTTAATTAATAGTTAATTATTACATATACATATATATATATATATATCATTTTCTAATATATATTTTTTTATTATATAATATATATTTATAATTATATTAATACATATATATATATATTATAAAGAAACTTAATTATAATTCAGCTTACATCATATTTGATGAATTTGACGATAATACAAAAAATTTGTTTAATTATTTTATTCGAACAAATGACAAATGTATATTATTGCAATTATAAAAAAGAAAGCAGAAAAAAGAAGTTAAATCACATCGGTCATGTAAAAGTTAGAGAAGCTCGTTACAGTAAAAGTCGAAGAGGCACGCAGCAGAGCTCATGACGTATGATAAATTTAAACAGGTAGACGTAAGATGCAACAAGCACAGGTCGTATAGCGCCGAGCTAAGGCATAAATAATGATCTCGCGTTTCTCTAATCCCTTCGAGCTATTCAAGCATCTATTCTCGTAACGAAACTTGCTGTGGAAACTTAATCGCGACAAATTCCGATCATCGTTCAATCTCACGTGACTTCCTTGCTATGAGATCGTTCATTAAAACTTAACGATTGTACATTTTTTCGTTTTATATCAAATGGAGTTTGATACTAATACAATACCTATTAGTAAAATCTAGAGTATCTATATATATATACATACACATACGCATATATATATATATATATATATATATATATATATATATAGATTTTTTAATTATATAAATAGTAAAAAATATATAGCAATCTATTTCTAGAAGAGATAAATACGTAAATTAATAATAATTAATTAAAATTTTAACTTTTCTTTTATAACGTAGCTTGATAAAAAAAGAAGTCTCATTTTCGTCGATCTATTTCTACGGGTTTATCTTTTTTTTAATATAAATATCGTTACTTCTAAAAAAAAAAAATAATCGAAGCAATTACCTGCTCGTTATCATTAAATACATTCGATATCTGTAATATATCTCACAAAATCTAAAGAAGACTTAATGACTCCGCGTTCCTAATTAAACTTCTTAGATGATATCAGTATAAAACGATAATATAACCATAATGATCCTAATTAGCTATTCAAAGCCGCTAAATTGTGACTCCACAATCAATAAAGAAGACTTATGGTGTTGTTCAATGCTGAAATAAGTACTATGTTAATATAAATGAAAATTTTATTACATTAATTAATAATAACAATAAGAGTTTTACTTAAATGGAATATAATATTTGATTAACAAAAAATTAATTTCATTTTATATTGAAAAAATAAAGATGGATAATGTATTATATGTATGAATAATATTATACCTATATCGAATTTATTTAGTTTAACATATTGTTGAAATTAGGTTATACTTGTGGTTATTATCGTTGTATAATATATACGTATAAATGTATAAATATGTAATATAAAATAATATATATGTATAAATATAAAAATTTGACATAAGTTTTAAACAAATTCCGATATGAATATTAATTATTTTTGTTGATATTCAAGAAATTCATTGAACTACTTTTCTTTTTCTTCTTTACATAATGAACCAATCAGAAAATTTGATTTCATACAATTCTGATTCTGACCAATCAGAAACAAAATTGTATCAGTGATGTAAAAGATTATTCTCGCGATTTTAATATGTTCGAGATAATGCATTATTAAAAAGTGTAAGAAAATGTAATTTTTGTTGTAATTGTTAATTTTTTATTATAATAAGATTTTCAAGAACGTGCAAGACGGCATAAAGAAAAATTTGAGAGATGATCTCGTGCGTTGAATTTAAAAGTATATACGTATTAGATAAATCATGAAAAATTTTTAATTAAAAATTATTAGACATTTATAAATAAAAAATCTTACGACATATTAAATGTAGAGAGAGTATTTACATATATATATATATATATATATATATATATTATTTCATTATATTATTTAATAATTATCTGTATGTATATCTTTTGACTTACGATAGCAAGTTAAGTATGTGTAGGTGTAAAATTACGTACATACGATAGGAATTAATTTTTTATTAATTATTTAATTAAACAATAGTTATTAACTTTTATGATTCTAATAATTCAAATTTACGCTAATTAACATGCCGTAATAGTTTATTTTATATTTTAATTCATAATAATAGATAGAAAAATAAATTTTTAATTTTTCGCGGGAGAAGTGAGAAAGGGGAGGGGCCTAGTTAATTCGTTGCCGGTAATGTTCACGCCATTTTCTTTTTATTTGTTCGATAGATTGCACGGTGTTTCGTCATAGTCTTAATTATAAACAATTAACATAATTTTTTTTCTAATGTGCATCCTTTTCCAATATATCAATCGATTCCTTAAAAGACATTTTCTTGTGTGTATCGTTTGCAGAACGAGATATCATCGCGTTTAAGAAATATCCACGAAAAAAGAAATCGACGATTTGGCGTCTCCTGTAACGACTACTACGTAATAACTTTTTTTTGATTGTTCGAGTTTATTTTCACGATATAGGTAATTATCTTATTTATTAACGATACTCTAATTAATAATCGCTTGTTAAATTATCTGGAACTATCGAATTTTCTGTTATATTCGATTTTCATACGAGTATATATATGCATATATGAAAATCGCATATGTATATATATATATATATATATATATATATATATATATACGCGATATGAGAATCTCATTCTCATATATGTATATATATATATGTATATATCATCAGTATATAGTCAAATATCCATAGCATATATATATTAATAATGAGATATATACGCGTGTATGAAAATCGCATGTGGTATATATACACGACATACACACACATATATATATACACACACATATCTATCTCATACATTTATCACGTACGTAGTTGTTAACCTTTGTCTTACGTGCTGGTATGTTTATTTCTTTTTAAGAATACAACGCATACGTAATAGAGAGAGATAGGTAACACTCGGAGAAGAATAATAAACATACAGCCTACGAAGTTCCAGGAATTTTTACGGCTGAGTAATGTCGATGTGAACAATCGACTATATTGATTTTACATTTGTTTCTCTTTGCCAGAATTCCAGGAAATAGGTCCTTCAAACTAGTACATAAACAAAACATCAATGATCGAGCGAGTGTATCACTCACGGTACGTAGAGGTTAAAAGGATACGATACAAATTAGTACGGATTACGTTCTTGACGAGACAAGACGTGTTAGCACGAGAGCAAGTAAGGAAAGATATTTAAGAATATATATTTTATTATAATATTTTAATACGAAGTCCTATGCAATTTGATTTTAGATTTATTCATTGGAATAAATCGACAACTTGGAATAAAGAAGTAGGTCTCTAATTATAAAGAATATATATACATAGAATATATATATATACATATATGTCGTAGTAATGTATACAGGTTTTCGTAATGCGCATTTATTCATTTCTTTTCATCAATTTTTCCAAATTAAATATGGATCTCCATACGCAGCTACCTCCATGTGGTGAGATCCGGTAACCGATATTGCTTATGGTGTTCATATATTTTTATATGGTACAACGTAAGCACTGTCGGGCGAAAGGCTGACGTTCGGTGTATTGGAAAATTTTTATTTTTAATATTATTCATTATTTTTCCATAAGTACTAGAGAATGAGAATTATAGTTTACACTGTGATTTATATTAAAGTAATAGATATAATTCAAGATACGTTTAATCGTTAAATATTATATATGTATATATATATCATTATTAATATAACACTGTTTCTTGTATTATTGTAGTATATAATGCTATATCTATTTAATTATAGGTATCGACATAATTAATATATTTCTATGAACATAACCTTATTGCGATCAAATTTATTTTTATGAAATCGATATCATCGCGATAATTGTACGTTTGTTTTGATCTAATTTATTATTTAGATATAGTTTTTAAGTTTTGCAGTTACATCTTGAGAATGATGTTCTTTTTTTTTTTTTTCTTTTAAGATTAGATTTATTAAATATATATTTTATTAATATACAATTTCACAATAATGGATCAATTGATAATAGTATTTATATATAATTATTATATAAAATATACAATTTATTATAAAATACACTACAGTTTTGTTTTAAAGGATATTCAATGACACATTTTTTATGTGTCCATTTTTTTTTTTTTAGTTCATAAGGCAACAGTTGTTGATCGCGCGCAATGCGATCATAGAGTCAGTGCTTGTTCGTGAAAAAGTATTTTTAATTATTTGCAACCGAACAGGTTGCTTTAATAAAAAATCAATTCAAATCGCGAATTAGAGTCAGTGTTGTTCGCCGATTAGAATATCTCGGTCGCGTCAGTGAATCAAAGAACAAGAACTTGTGTCATATTCTTGTTTAAACAAAAGATCATTTATTTTCGCCGCGTTATTAGAATAATAACACATTTTCGGCCAAATCCGGTGGAAGAGGATTGCGTTGCGAAAAAATATTGTACTGGTCGAAAGTGTGAATATAAAGTGTTCATCCTCATCATCTTTAACGACGAATATAAAGCTTCGTCTGGATACAATCACATGTTAGTATATTTCTTTATTCTAATCGTTACTTCTCATTCATTATTTAAATCATATATATATGTATATATATATACTTTTTTTTAATCATTTTCATTCATTGAACATATTCCTTTGATATGGAAAAAATAATTAATTTTCTTTTGTGCCAATTTGTTAATTACAGATCAACCAACTTCACGACATCGTTCGACCTACGTCGAGGGGGACGAGTGTTTTGGAGCCATCGCAGAACTTCTTAAGGAGTAAGTGAAAAAAATTTAAAGTTCCTCCGGTGCCCATCATGCTGAGGATGAAAGGTCCATATCAGCACGGGTTTCTGGTTGTATTCGTAAATGTCTTCTGTCCAAAACGAGCAAAAGTGTCCGTTAATAAGACCTTTGGTTCTTATTTAACGAGTGGTTCCCTATATGTGTAGTTTCTAGTATATCTCTTTTTCTGATGTTTTTATTATTATGTCAGGATAGGATCTTCTTGTTTCATCGGATTTGTATATTTAATTGATAGTGCTGTTAATTAGCACTCTTTTTCTTTCTTAACGTTTGCTCGCGTTATTAGTTATGAAATCGGGCATTCATTTACCCGATTTCGTATAAATAAAAGCATTGTAACGTAATTTACGTTTACATGCATTGCTTCGTTCTTAGTTTATTTAATCGCGAACTACTTCGATATTTCGATATATCGATGTATCAATAAATGAGCAAGAAGATAAACCCATTTCGCGACGGATAGATTCTGTCAGTTAATTGGTGGATCATAATCCCGTTCTTTCATTAGAACAGCCATTTAATGAAAGGAATCGTCCGAGGTTGTTTTTTAATATAAATTAAATATTTTAATAAATTAAATATTTTAATAAATTAAATATTTTAATAAATTAAATATTTCAATAAATTAAATTTTTCAATAAATATTCTCTCATTATCCAATTTCATAACCGCATAATGTGTATGTATATATACGAGATATATGCATATTTCATACCTACATGTCAACACAGCTCTACCGCGGGTCGCTCAAAGGCCCTTATGCGGTGTGCAATGTAATAGAGTTGTATAAGGTTTTTTGCAACTCTAATTTTACCACAACGTGGTAACTATTATAATTATTATCATCATTAATTCCCTCCCCCTCTTCCTCCTTTTGTTTGAGTCCTTGCTAATAAGGTAAGCAATGAGACTCGTAGAGTCACAGCCCGTTTAGGCCTAGTTTATAAGTTAATCATTTTTTAGTTCAGGATTTTCAGCTCTAATTATACTAATACCCGTTTCTCCCCCCCATGCTTTCTGCGTTCTCATCTATGCGTTTGCCCAGGTGTTACTCGTATGGGTGAGAAACAGTTTGCGTGGGTTAAGTTTTAATATTTTTCCTTATTGGCGGCTGTCATTGTGCTGGTGATTGCACGATGTACCTTGCACTTGTATGTGCGTTTTAGGTGGTGTATTGTACATCGTTTCGCGATAACTTTTTAATTAATAATAAATAAATATCTTATTGTATTAATATCGTTTTACATAGTTACCACATTTTTTTCTGTGGAAAATTTTAAATACTCGTATTTATTACTAGTATCCATGTATATACTAGTATGTACTAGTATTTTTGCTTTAGTCATATATGCAATAATCATTAGCCGTGGCAGTCGATTACAGCAATTGGTACGTACTCCTAATACATTAGAACAATACGCGTTTGAACTGGGGTGTCGGAGGTGTCCCGGGGCATACTCTCTAGTGTAGGCTTTTGCACCCTGGTGGCATGTGAGAGAACCGTGGAGTGTATGTGTTGGTGTGAATGCTTTGCACTTTTTAAATATAGGTAATAGGCAGGCAGGTAGCATACCTTTTCTGAGTGAATGTCAAAATTAATTTTAAATAAGTAGGTAGGGACCGGAAGACGTTGGATCCGATTCCCACTCAGAAGTGGGAAGTCTTGTCTCCGGGGATTCGTGAAGTTTCAGCAAATTTTACGATCTTTCAGCATGTCTGAATTATCTTTTATTCTTTTTATTTTTTTTCTATTTTTTTTTTTTTTACACACTTTTTGCTGAGACTTTGCATTGCGCGATGTATCAGTATCAGAACAGTTCGAAAAACTTTGCACTCAATGAGAACATTAGATTGCATCCCATATCTTTTGAACTTAGCAAAGGATTTTGAACTCGTTCGATACTTAGTTATAAATTAACGCTTGCACTTCGCGATTCTTGAAATGTTTATGAATCTATATATTTTTTTTTTAATCCTGAAATTTCATAACTGCATAAAGTGTATGTATATATACGAGATATATGCATATTTCATACCTACATGTCAACACAGCTCTACCGCGGGTCGCTCAAAGGCCCTTATGCGGTATGCATATTAGAGTTGTATAAATATTTTTACAACTCTACTTTTACCACGACGTGGTAACTATTATAATTATTATCATCATCATTATCAACCTTTTCCTCCTCCTCCTTTTGTGTGAGCCTTTGCTCAGAGTAGAATATATTTGCGTGCGTAAAATGGAAATATTACAATTCTCGTGGATCTAGATTTTTTATCGAAACTTATTTCATCTTTTAAGTGCAAGCAGTTAATCTTAGTTTATAATAGGTTCAACGATTAGAATGAATATAATGTCTGCTGGAGCATTCGATTAAATGTGCCTGTGTAATTGTGCACAGTTGGTGGATTCTTTGAGTCCATTGATTGTCCACAGGCTAGGATAGCTTTACGGATTAGTTCAAATATTTATATATGAATTTTTTATTTTTATTTTTATTTATTTTTTTTTTTTTTACATTAAATAAATAAACAAATAAAGATAATTAGAAAATCGAGACGCACCCAGGTAGAATAGAAAACGCAGTTGAGAATACGTGTTGGGATTCGTCAGTGCCGTTTGGGGTGACTCATTCACGAATTTTGCCATGACCTCAGTGGTTATACTATTTAGAAGAAATTGATACTTTACGTCGCAAGCACTTACCGCTCGTTAGGTTAAGTAATGAAAAGAACAACAAAAAAAAACCAGCGAATGTGTTGATTACTTCCCAACTCCTTTTAGCTTGCGTTTATTGCGTCTCGTTCAGTGCGTGCGTTACACGAGTGGTTTGAGTCTTGTTGCGTAAAGTGAGATCAGGTCGGGATTAGGTCGGTTTAGATTAGGGACAATTTCATTCTTATAATATAATCCACTGCGGCATGCCAATTTTTGTGGGTGTGTTGTTTTGAACGGTAGGGCGTTTTTTGATGCGTAAACTTATCTTGCGTCGCACGTAGGGAATGCTCCAATGCAGTGAATAGGGCACGAAGCAAGAAGAGGCTATTTGCTGAAGAGGCCCCCACAAATTGTGGCTCAAGAGGGCAACTATCGACTACAAGTCATTTTTCAAAGTTGGTCGGCATGTCGAACACTTCGTTAATGGCTTGTGGTCTTATCAAAATCCCCTTTACCTTTTTATCACGTTGACACTTATGCTCGTAGTAGTATGTTCCTGGATGGAGATGATGGACCATTCCATCTCCTTGCTACGTCGTTCCGCACTCGCGTACGGTCTTTGAGATTAGAATCAAGCTTTTGCAGTGTCATTATTAATTAATAGAGTCTTTGCAATTTTGTTTTCTTCTTAAAGTAAAGTCAAGTCATTGAGTTTCTTAAAAGTAGAGTCAATTTTTCATTTTAAAGTATAGTCTTGTCCCTTGCATATTTTTTTTTTTTCTTTTATTTAAAGTCGAGTCGCCCTCCCTTTACATTTTAAATTAAAGTCGAGTCGTCCCCTTCCTTTACATTTTAAATTAAAGTCGAGTCCTCCCTCTTTTTACATTTTAAATTAAAGTCGAGTCATTGCATTTTTCTTTTTAAATTATAATCGAGTCCTTTTTCCATTTTAAATTAAAGTCGAGTCCTTGCATTTGAAAGTTTTAAAGTAGAGTCTTTTCTTGAAGTAGATTTTTAATTACAAAACTAGAGTCACGCTCGTTAAATATTGTGTGGACGTTCGTGATCTGCTGCAACATCGCACTCAGGAGTGTGCACCTGGATACCCAAGCATGTTGATTTTTAATTCAGAATAATCATATATTTTTTCTCTTTCATTTTCATAACTGCATAAAGTGTATGTATATATACGAGATATATGCATATTTCATACCTACATGTCAACACAGCACTACCGCGGGTCGCTCAAAGGCCCTTATGCGGTAAATAATGTGAACACAGGATTGTAAAAACATTTTTACAACTTCCTACTTTTACCACGAGTTATTAAATAACTCATATGTGGTAATCATTATCGTTATCATCATCATCATCCTCATTATTCTTTTGTAATCAGATTTTCATTATTCTGATTATTCTGCTTATTCTACTTATTTTGCTTATTCTACTTATACTGATTATTCTGATTAAAAATCTACAAGACTTGATGTTTACAACGAAAAAGGGTATGCCTGCATTCAGAAATGCAGATGAATATAATTATAGTAAGAATATACATTTCTTAGAATGATCAAAAATAAATAAATTTTTTTGCATCATTTTGATAAGAAGATGTATAGATCTTGCTAGATGAATGAAACGACATAAATGGCAGCCAGCACTCAGGAGTGCATATTAAAATATATCAAGGATATCCATTTTTATTCCAAAAGTATCAACAAATGAATATGAAATAAGAGAATTAATAAGTAAATATATATGAGAAAGAGAGACGAAGAGAAAGAGAGACAAAGAGAAAGAGAGAGGAGAAAGAGGGAGTATTTTTATTTTCTATATATATATGAAAGTTTCATAAAAAACATTAAGA
This sequence comes from Vespa mandarinia, assembly GCF_050613455.1. Taxonomy (NCBI): domain Eukaryota; kingdom Metazoa; phylum Arthropoda; class Insecta; order Hymenoptera; family Vespidae; genus Vespa; species Vespa mandarinia. The sequence goes on along the minus strand of NC_140828.1, from coordinate 2,077,785 downwards.
ATATACAATGAATAATATAAAGATTATTAACAAATATTTATACATATGTAAGAGAAATATGATTATTTTTGGAATAAAAAAGTATAAGACTTGGTATATAAATGAAACAATTGAAATGGCTTGCCTGCACTCAGGAGTGCATTATGATAGGTTCAAAGTAAGTACATGATTGCATTCAGGAATGCAAATGAACATATTATAGTAAGGATACACATTTCGCATTTGGAATGATTAAATATGAATGAATGAATGGACTAATAGGAATACTTAATGAAGAAATATATAAATATGTCAATTTCTAGTGATATTCTTTTCAATACATTAAACTTACATAACAATCAACAAATGAAATTTCATTTTATTCCATATGTAATAACTGAATGATAGATATTTAAATGATATACAATCAATCAAAAGAAAATTTGAGTCATTCTGATAAGAAATGTGTAAGTCTTGCTAGATGAATGAAGCGACATAAATGGCAGCCAGCACTCAGGAGTGCATATTAAAATATATCAAGGGTATCCATTTTTATATCAAAATTATGAATAAATGAATATGAAATAAGAGGATTAATAAGTATATATATATGAGAAAGAGAGACAAAGAGAAAGAGAGAGAGGAGAAAGGAGTATTTTTTTTTTGTATATATGTGAAAATTGCATAAGAAATATTAAGAAGATACAATGAATAATATAAAGATTATTAATAAATTTATTTATATATATGTGTGAGAGAAATATGTTTATTTTTGGTATAAAAATGCATAAGTCTTGGTATATAAATGAAACGATTGAAATGGCTTGCCTGCACTCAGGAGTGCATTATGATAGGTTCACAGTAAGTACATACCTGCAGGAATGCAGATGAACATATTATAGTAAGTATATACATTTCTCCTTCAGAATATCCAAAATATATGAATGAAAATTTGAAAGTATATAATGAGTATATAATATAATAATTTAATTATTACAATCTTATGATATTTTTTTAAAGAAATAAAAGTTATATAATAATAAATCGAGAATATTTTTATAATCCTCCTAACATAACAATTTAATTTCATTTAAATAGTGTGCAAACGAATGAAAAAAATTTTTTATATCGTTCTGATTAGAAATGTATAAATCTTGCTAAGCGAGCGATATGATACAAAAATAACAGCCTTGCACTCAGGAGTGCCTAAAATATGTCAAGAGTATACATTTGTATTCCAAAGTTATCAACAAATAAATATGAAATGAAAGAGTCGATAATTATATAAGAGAAAGTATTTTTATATATAAATATACATATAGATTTATGAAAGATTCATAATAAATATGAGGAGGAAATGAATGAATGATATGATGGTGAATATTAAAGAAATGTTTATGGAAGGAATGGATATATGGAAGAAATATGATTGTTTTTTTGGAATAAAAATGTGTAAATCTTGGTATATAAATAAAACGTATGAAAAGGCTGGTCCATACTCAGAAGTGTGGATGAAAATAGAATAGTTACAGGTTTGCATTCAGGAATGCACCTGCATATTCAAGCACATAGATTTTTATTTCGGGATAATTATATATATTTTTTATAATTATTAAAGGATAAGTAATTCCTTTTAATATCATGAGTTGTAAAATGACTCATATGTGATAACCATCACCATCACCATCATCATTATCATAATCTTATTATAGAGATTTCAATTATTCTGATTAAAAATCTATAAGACTTGATGAGATTAGGGAGGAAGATCTGCTAAAGCAATCTGTAGTGATAAAATAAATTGCTAATTATAAAATATTAAATATATCCTATATGTATTTAAAATTTCTATATTTAATTTTATTTCTCTTTAACATTTCATATTGCATATTACTATTTCACATGCGTACTCGAAATAGCTGGTTCTAAAGTTGTGAAAATGTACAAGTATATTTTTTCATAATTTAATAAATTGAAAAGATGTTGTCTTATATATAAATGATATAATATATAACATCATACACTCTTGATGTAACTACATACTTCGCGTTAGTATAAACGTAATAAAATAAGATATATGTTATCTATTGATTAAATATAAATCTGATCTCATTAAGGATATGGTCATGGGGGTGTATAAAATTGTGTATGCATTTTGTAATACGATGCAAGATACAGTACATTTTTCTTTCCCTTTTAAACGCGATTTAAATTAATTCTTAAATATAATGAAATATTCGCTAATCTTCTTTTTTTTTATAACGTGTCTTGAATAATTTGCAATATCTATATTTTTAATTGTTGTTTAAGTACAATATTTAATTTTATTTAATTGCGATATTTAACTTTTAATTGTTGTATTAAAAAATTGTCAATTTAATATGCAAATATTCTTTTATTTATATATTTATACATAAAAGTCGAGTGTAGTAAATATCTATTTCTTTTTAAAAATAAAATACATTTTCTAATGCATCGAAAATTCGATATGTTAAATACTAGTTTTTTTTTTTTTGCTATTTTAATATTTACTTTTTATATTTTAGCATTACAATCTGTGGCTAAAAATATATACCATAAGGTTTTTTAATATATATATATCATAAGATTTTTAAATATATACTATAAGATTTATTAAATTATTAAAGTAAAACTATTTGGCCATGGATTGTACATAGGATTTCATTTTTCCACACATACGTTTTTATATAGTTTTTTGTTACAGAGAGTAACAAATTTTGAAGTTTCAAGGTTAAATATAAGGAACAATAGGCAATGAAAAATGTCCCTTTATCAATGGATATTATCATCAGTCTCAAAAATAATATTTCAAGGTTTGTAATACTATCATATATGACATAAAAATAAATTAATAGAAAATATAAATCTATTATATAAAAATGATTTTGATTTTAGGTTTTCCGGATGATAAAAACATCAAAGAAAGGTAATAATGTGAGTAAGTGATAATCTATTTGATTATTGAGTATTGGAATGATGAAATTGGAATAACAACGAATGAAAAGCATTGGAGAATGAATTGTCCGGAATTATTTTTTTTTTTTTTATTTTTTTTTTTTCGTTTAAGATGAAGAAATTTTTAATTAATCTACATAGAGTGATTTCTGTTTCAGGAAACATCGTCTAAATTGGCAAGATTCTGTTTCATTCTTCGTCGGTTATTATTTTCCTATATGATTGAGTGTGTGTATGCGTGTATTAGTGAGAATTTAAAATAATAATTATTTTAATATATATTCTATTTTCAGGAAGTATTATCATTATAAATTTCTTCTCCACAGGTTATTGTTTCATTATATAAAATTACCATATTGTATTAATTTCTTTTTGTTTAATACATCGGATATTTTCTGTTCACAGATGACTGATTATACATTACATAGATGACATCATATTATTTTGATTGCTGCTTCTTGCATAAAATGTTTTAATACAGATAGCTGGTGATATATTGTATAAAATTCGCGTATTATATCGATTTCTTATTATTTAATTATAAAATGGTTTAAATATTTTATTTTCATAGGTGACTTGACGAAATATCATATAGAAGACGTCATATTATTTTAATTGTTGCATGTTTAATTATAAAATGTTTTTATTACAGATTCCTACTTGTTTTTAATTATAAAATGTTTTATTACAGATTGCTACTTGTTTTTAATTATAAAATGTTTTATTACAGGTTGCTACTTATTTTTAATTATAAAATGTTTTATTACAGATTGCTATTTATTTTTAAATATAAAATGTTTTATTACAGGTTTCTACTTATTTTTAATTATAAAATGTTTTATTACAGGTTTCTACTTATTTTTAATTATAAAATGTTTTATTACAGGTTACTACTTGTTTTTAATTATAAAATGTTTTATTACAGATTGGTACTGATTTATTGTATAAAATTCGCGTATTATATCGATTTCTTTATTATTTAATTATAAAATGGTTTAGGTGTTTTATGTTTATAAATACTTTTTTTATTTATTTCAATATAATATGTACATTATAATTTGGGAATAGAGTTACATACAAGGACTCTATTCCTTCACGGGTATCGGGTAGGTAGGTCGTTATTAAACGGATTCATAAAATTTTCGCCTAATCTTGATTGATTAGAAAAAAATTTTTGATTCGTTTCGCAGTTGACTTTGCATTTTTTTCCAAATTATAATAATTTATTATTGGATATGTAATAATTAATCTGATTTTTATATATTTGGCTTTAAAATATTAGAAGTAGAGTCATAGCTCGTGGGTCTCCGTATGCAGCAACCTCCAAGTGGTGAGACCCGGGCAATCGATATTATTTGCGATCAAATAATTATTATAAAAAAATGTAACGCAAATGATGTCGAGCTAATGGCTGCCTAAATTCAATCAAAATTTTCATGTTCTATTATTGATTCCTTTCGATTCTTATGACTTTTTTTTCTAATAATGAAATAACTAATTAAATTTATCGAAGTATCGAATATTTTTCTAAAACGATATTTTTAAATATAAAATTTGTAAAAATTATGTATAATATAAATACATTGACGTTATCATTACTTGTAAACGTTGAAAGTTTTAAATGGAAAGGATCATTTATTCTCAACGTTGTCCGATCCTTTACAATTTACAAGGTCGTAAAGATAGTACTTGCATGGTGAAAAGCATTTTGTGAAAGCCAAGGATAAGATCTTATTATACACGTGATTTTGATGGAATACGAATGTCAATGATTTTTGAATGACCCGATGAGAATGATACTTTCATTTTTAAAAATTTGTTTATGTACAAAAGTGCACGAACAAATAGCCAACGGACATTACTTAAGTATTAAAAAGACGGACTTGTGATATTGCGTAAACGTTTATGCGTACAAGCAGAGAAAGAGAGAGAAAGATAGAGAAAGATAGAGGGAGAGAGACAGAGAGAGAGAATGAGTGAGTGGGCGTACACAGCGGCGATGAAACGCGAGAAGCTCGACGCAATTTGCGTGGCGATATATATCGACCTCGTCTGGTTATATCGTTTCGTAAAAAAGATCTCTCGTAGTTAACTGGCAGATAATTTCATGGCAATTTCAGCGGTTACTTCGAACCGCCACTCTTTCTCTCTCTTTCTCTCTCTTTCTCTCTGTCTCTCTCTCCCTATCTCTTTCATGCTTTCTTCGTTTTCTCAGTACCTCTCACTTTCTCATACACCCACTAATCGAGCTCGTTTACCTTCTACAAGCATTCACATACCTTCATCTTTCTCTCACTTGTAGATTGTAAGGAACGTTTAACTCTCTCACGTGATACGTACTATAAGTACGTATTTAAATCAGAAGTTGTACGATCTAGATTAGAAGAAATTCTTTTTGAGAAATATCAAAAAAATTCTGATCATTTTATTTGATGTGTTAAAATCTTTTATATTTATTATATAAATTTATACGTATAGTAATAGAAAGAGAGAGAGAGAGAGAGAGAGAGAGAGAGAGAGAGAGAGAGAGAGAGAGAGAAAGAAAGAGAATATTTGCTATCGATGAAACACGTGAGAGAAGGTATTCAAGTTGCCTGAAGCCTCGATATATATCTTTTAGTGGAAATTCATTTTGAAATACTAAGAAACATACGTCTCACTTGACGAGTTTCGATGAAGTCGGCATGGAAATGAGTCTCTCGGTCGTTCGCCTTCATCGATCATCATTATCACCTGTTAGCAATCATTACACACCGTTCTCGTTACCAAATTATCTGATGGATTATAGAAAATAGAAGAAATCATTTAGTTCTCCTTTTCTATTTATTTCTTTTCTCTCTCTTTTTTTTTTAATTTTTTTTTCTTTCCTTAAATATTATTCCTTTCTTCGTTAGATTTAAATGTTTGGATAGAAATAATAATCATTTAGATCAATTTTTATTTATTTTGATCGTGAACGTTTTAGAAATTGCTTGGATGGAAAATTTCAATGCTCCCATCTTAATGGGTTTCTATAAATCAATATCTTATAAAACAAGAACATGGTCTGTTTCAAGCTGGCAGATTCATAGAATCTTCTTCGCGTGTAATCGTTTATTTTATTTACGGATTTCTCTTCTCTATCATGAATTCTTCTATTTCGATTAGAGTCAAGTACTCCCTGGCGCCTGGTATTAATCCCTCCGGCAACGGCAAATTTATTTTTCGATACTCGAGTGGTCGACTAACGTTTGTGAGCAAAAAAGAAAAAAGAAAAAAAAAAAAAAGAAAAAAGAAAGTAAAAGAAAAAGAAGAAAACGAAAACGAAAGAAAACGGTTTAGTTGGTCTCGATGGCAAAACGAAACCAGATTGCGTTTCGTCTGTCGATAAATTCTTTTTTACATTCCACTCTACCATCACGTACGAGAAAAATAATTACGCGTTAGAGTTATATAGACAGGGAGCTATTTAAAACTGAATTTGTTTTCAAATTCGTCGAATTTTTCGAGTTTATTTATCAAGCAGTAAGACTTCCGGTTCATTGACCTTTCTTTTCTTTTTTTCTCTTTCTTTCTTTCTTTCTTTTTTTTTTTTTTTTCTTTTTTTTTCTTTTTCTTTTGATACGACAGAACGTTACGTGACTTGGCAAATAAGAATGAAAAAGGAAGGAGAAAAGAGAATTGCGTTGAAACACGCGATTAATGGTGCCAATTCAATTATCAGAGACGACGAGCTTGCCAGCTCGTAAATCGTTCTCGTTCGTCGGACTCGTCATTCTTGAAGAAGGTGTTCGAGAAACTATCCTACAATGATGTGGTCATCGTAGCGAGAGAGAGAGAGAGAGAGAGAGAGAGAGAGAGAGAGAGAGAGACAGAGAGAGAATAGAAAAGAAAAGAAAAGAAAAGAAAGAAGAAGAAGAAGAAGAGGAAGAAGAGGAAGAAGAGGAAGAAGAGGAAGAGAAGCAAAAAAAAAAGAAGGAAGGAAGGAAGGAAGGAAAAGTATAACATATTTTACGATCGACTCTGACAAACGAGTTGAGGACCCCTGTCGAGGAAGACTTCCTCTTGAACGCCCATGCCCTACGCCCACGTATCCAGACTCGAGGTATCGCAAACGAGTCGTTAAAATCTCATTGAACTCTTTGTCTCGTTGGATCAAAGAGTTCAATGGAAATTAGAAGCTGAAAGAGAGAGAGAGAGAGAGAGAGAGAAAATAGAGCACGTTTCTTTCTTATCCAAGAGATTTATATAATAATATTATTATAATTTGTAATGATTTAATTTGAGTAATAATATGAAATGATTTAATCAATTCATTGAAAAAATTGTCATATCATTTTATTAATTTTCTAGTAAATATTTTTATAGGACGATCTAAAATTTGTAGATCTTACGATCAAATGTTAATACAGAGTTTGTTCTAGTGAAAGCGTAAATATCTCATGCTTATCTCTCTTTCTCTCTCTCTCTCTCTCTCTTTCTTTCTATCTCTATTTCTACTTGGATTCCTTCTTCTATCTTGTTCGCAATTCGTAGAGGGAAATACGAAGACGAAGACTTCGGGAGAGTCTTAACTCACGGACGTAAGGATCGTGGGATAGAAGAGAGCTCGGATAAAGCTTGTCACGTGTCACCTGCGAAAGGAATACTTGTAGGTATGCAGAAGATGTAGGTATCCGTTTCGGCGTAACATAAAAGAGAAGAAGCTCTTCCAGTCCTCTTGTAAAACGCTGTCGTAAGTAACTTTCGAGTTAGCCATCGATCTCGAAAGAATTATCGACTTGTACTTAAGACGAATAGAATTGTAGATTAATTACCAATCCGTATCGTTATATTCTTTACTTTTTCTTTTGTTGTTGTTGTTGTTGTTGTTGTTGTTGTTCTTGTTATAGTTTACACTTTCCTTTTTCTCGTTTAACTTGTTTATTATTATCAAATTTGACACGGTAATCGAGTTTGTAATTCATCGAAGATGTAGCGTACACCATCCTTTAAATTACTACTTTAATATAAATCAGCTTTCTCGTTTTATCGACATTTTCCGAGAAACGTTAATAAGGACGCGTTATAATGATCATACTGGATTGATCGAACCTTGTAACATCGATTATCTTCATTATCGTTATCGTTAAAAAAACTTGGTAAAAAATTAAAATCGATCTTCGATCGTCGATCTCATTCATTCTCTTCCGGGAAAACTAATAATTTCATTTGAAGGCTTGTTCGTTTTCTATTTTTTTTTCTTTTCCCTTCTTTTTTCTTCTTTTTTACTCATTCAGTAATGTTAGCTAGTACTTAAGTTTTCATTCGGTTAAGTTGATAACATCTGTTTATCCATTTTTTTTTGTTATATATATATATATATGTTATATATATATATATATATATATATATATATATATATATAAAGAGTTGTAAAATGAAGGTAATTTCTAGAATCGATTGGTTAGCACGAAATCGCTCTTTTAGCGTTTCGCGAAGTAACTTGATACATTACGAGATATCACGAAGCGACTTAAAACATTTCGTTGATCATTTGTATGTAAAAGATAGTGTTACCCCTTATCGAATGTCTCTTTTCTCATATCGAAGTCGCGAATGTTACGATTTTGTTTGTGCAATTTCTTCTTTTCTTTTTTGCTTTCCTTTTTTTTTTGTTTTTCTTTTTTTCTTTTATATATATATATATAAAGCCGAGTCGCGAGAGTGTCAGCTTTAAAATTGATTATATAAATTATATATACGGTGGTCGATCGAGATCGTGAATTTTTTTATAATACAATCTTTTTCGTTTTTTTTTCTTTTTTTTTTTTTTTTTTTTTTTTTAATTATCTCATATATCTCACGTAGATCGTAATAAACGTAGACGTTCGTTTACCAGCGATTTAGATAATAACGCGTACGAGTTAGCTATCCGTGACATTCAGGTCCGAAGCCATCGCGCAGCAGCGTGATAATATTAATAAGATGTTATATCTGTGAAACGCTATTTTAATTGATACGTCAGAATGACAAGCGGCTAATGCATCGTGGTAAACCGCGCTTGTCGCGATCGTGGTGAACATCTCTCTTTCTCTCTTTCTCTCTTTCTCTCTTTCTCCCCCTTATTCTCGTCGAACAGGTGATATAGAAAATATTTGTTGTTTGGAAAAATTACGAATGAGATTCGATTAACTATATCATATATATATATATATATATATATATATATATATATATATATATAATACATAGACGATTTATTAAATGAGAGAAATATGTATATATATATTTATATTATATTTATATATATATATATAATATATATATTATATACGTATTAATAATGTTGAATGACTTTGAGAATTGTTCTTTTCATTTTTTTTATTTTTTCATTTTTTCATTTTTTCTTTTTTTTTTCTTTTTTTTTTTGAAGAGAGAGATGAAAGATAAAAAAAGAAATCTTTGAGGTGCGAGAAAGCCAAGGTCTCCCTTTTGAACACGTTAATGAGCTCGAGCTTCGAGCTCTCGATATTCTAGATCCACTCGTCTAACTCGAGCGTGACGTTGCTGAGGCAGCTCTCTTATCCTTCTCATTTTTTATTTATATCCAAGTTCTCTCTCTCTCTCTTTTTCTCTTTCTCTTTCTCTATCTCTATCTATTTATCACGTAATCCTCGATCCAGACTACTCACTCGAGTTTTCATAACTCTCTTTCGAGAGGGAATGGATCAAGTCATGGATAATATGTTGGTTCGATAAAAAGAATATTTGAATGCAAACATTCGATCCCTTTTCATGGTTGAAAAACATAGAGAGTTATGTTGTATTATATGAATTTTATCGTTTTATTTTCCATATCATATTTTCTTCCTTTCCCTTTTTCTTTTCTTTTTTTTTTTTCCCCATTTTCATTGAACAAAGAGAGAGAGAGAGAGAGAGAGAGAGAGAGAGAGGGAGAGAGAAAGAGAGAAAAAGATGGAGAACACAGAAGGAAGTCTGTTCTGCGCTTTCTATTTTAACTATGACCGATATCGTGATAGTAAAATGACGTGAGACCGCAGAAAAATATTTAAAAATGTAGGACATAACGTATGTAGTATATAATACGCACGATTGGGTGCACGCAAAGAGTCCGAGGCTTTATTACACTAACACCCACCTTTTCGTTAGTGTATACGAATAGATCGTTGTATAGATCGATGGATGAATAAATAAAAAAAGAGAGATAGAAAGATACAGAGGAAAAGAGAGAGAGAGAGACAGAGAGAGAGATGGGCGATCGACGAGAGAATGCTCGGCCGTGTAAACGTGGTAATTCGACACGTGAAATCGTTTCCAGGTATCGAGTTACCAGGAATTGGTAGGGAAAGAATTCGCGAGACCGCAAGGTGCAGCTAAAGGGGTACCGCTATTACTCCTTGCTACCGGCCCAGTCATACGAGGTTCCCATCTGACCGCACCCACGTGTTTTACAACCCTCCTCTATCTCAATAACAATGATCTTTCCAATTCTCTCTTTTTCTTTCTTTCTTTTTTTTTTTTTTTTTTTGTTTTTTTCCATTTATCTCTTGTTCTCTTGATTCGTTAAAAATTTTAATATAACTAAAAAGTTGGATATATGTATCTCATTTGAAACTTCCAATAGAGATTTCTCGTACATGTTTCTTTGTTAGAAATGTATGATTTCTTTTTTTCTTTTTTTTTTTTTTTTTTTTTTTTTGTCGAAAAAGAAATCATTTGATATTTTATCTGTTAGAAATAATCGAAATTTTTAATATCTGGAATATTATGCATTGTAGTTTTTAATACGATTTGATGTTATTAGATTAGTTGACAAAATTGCAAATTTGTTTTGTTTTAATTCGTAGGAAAAAATATGATCAGTTGTTTTTTTTTTTTTTTCTTCTTTCTTTTTTTTTCCCCCCCTTTTTTTTTTTTATAAATCTAATTCTAGATCTTTCTAATTAGAGGAAGAAAGAAGTCGATAAGGTTAATTAATTCGTAGTCATTTTGTAGTCATTCGGATAATTTCGTCTTTTCTAATCTCTTTATGAAAAAACAAAGCAGTAATAATGAAAGATTTATAAAATTGAAAATATAGTATAACACAATTCGTTTTAATTCTAAATCAGAAATATCAAAGATTTCGATATAATGTTATCTCAGATATTTTTCTCTTTTTCAATTTCATTAGAAATATAATTGTTTCATAGCGTAGTTTATACACCGTCGTACATGTAACACAGAGCATGATCATGGGTTACGTTTTGTTTCTATGTACTTACGTATATTTCGATCGTATCGCGAGCACAAACACACGTGTTGTGTTATTATTATTCGATACCAGGTGTAACGAGTAAGAATATGAAAAAAGAATAAAGTCTCTAATTCAGTTGCGTGCTGAATAATAAACAAAGTGCAGATGTATATTATATTTTATAGAATTTATGCGAGATTATAATAAAAGGAAAAGAAATTAAATGAACAAAGAAAAGAAAAGAAAAATAAAAGAAAAGAAAAGGAAAGAAAAGAGAATGAAGTCAGGTGTAATTCATTAATTGGCATACTCGATAAAACTCGATCAGATAGAAAATTATCTAATAAAATATAAAAGAAAGAAAATTGAACGAGAAGAGAGAGAGAGAAAGAGAGGGGGAGAGAAAGAGAAAGAAAGAAAATCTTAGCGAGAATCGTAGACAGGAAGGAAGTTTGCCTCCTCAACGTTGAACCGGACACTGCGAAGAGATAGCATGAGATGACGATGCTACTAACGCGATAAGAGAGAGAGAGAGAGAGAGGAAGAGAGGGGTAGAGTGGAAGGGAGGGGTAGAAGGGGGAGACAAGGAAGAAAGAAATCGTGCGTGCTCGCGTGCGAGAGAATCCGATGGAGAAAGAGAGAGATAGATTGCTTCTCTACCTACCACTGAAGTAAAAAGAGATAGGATACAGAGAGAAGGAAAGAGAGTGAAAGAGAGAGAGATAGAGATGGAGAGAGAGAGAGAGAGAGGGAGAGGGAGAGTAGTTTCAAAGCAACCGCGACGAAGTGTTGCATCGCCGTTGGCTGGCTCGATGCATCCCAATGCATTGTACAGGATGAGCGTGCCGAGCTACGAAGGTAAGAAGAAGAAGAAGAAGAAGAAGAAGAAGAAGAGAATAGGAGGAGGAAGAAGAAGAAGAAGGAACGAAACGGACGCGAAACATCCAGCATCCCTATACTGCTTCTTTTTCTTTATTTTTTCTTTTTCTGTGTTTTTTGTTTTTCTTTCTTTCTTTCTTTCTTTCTTTCTTTCTTTCTTTCTTTTTTTTCCTCTTACGCTGTTGTACGCAAGTTTCGTGCAGGAAGCTGCATACGATGCACCCTTCTAGACCACCTTTTATTCTTCTTCTTCTTCTTCTTTTTCTTTTTCTTTTTCTTCTTTTCCCTTTTCTTCTTTTTCTTCTTCTTTTTCTCTCCCTCTTTTTCTTCTTCTTCTTCTTCTTCTTCTTCTTCTTCTTTCTATTCTTTTTATTCTTTCTATTTTTTCTTTTTTTTGTTTTCGTTTTGTTTGTCTTATTCGTTGAATACTTTTTGTTCTTCTTGACGTTCCTTCACGACGTGTCGCGACACATCGCTCGTCGTTCGGCAATGCTATTTTTGTTCTCTCACTTTCTCTCTCTCTCTCTCTCTCTCTATCTCTCTCTCTCTCTCTTTCATAGTCGTCCGTGACCGATCAAAGATCTTTCGTCGATCTATTCTTCTTTCTATCTCTTTATTTCTCCATCTCTCTATAACTCTATATTTATTTCCTTTGCTAATGTCTAGTTAGTTCTTTATCTTTGATAGATTGGACAATATCGTTGATTGTATTTAACAGACGTTTAATTACGAGTTATAGTCGAATAATATCTCATTTTTCTTATTTCTTTTCCTTTCTCTCTCTCTCTCTCTCTCTTTCTCTTTCTCTCTTTCTCTCTTACATTGTTCTTGTTCTTGGATTATAAATTATACACGATGCTTGTAAATCACGATCTTTATCTTCGATCATAGCTACGTTCAGAGAAGATAATAGATAGGTATGAGATAATGAAGTGCTTACCGACCTTTAATTATCTTATTCTTTTTTTTTTTTTTGTACTTTCTTTCTTTTTTTTTTTTTTTTTTTTTTTTTTTTTTTTTTATTCCTTCTTTTTTTACTTTTTATTTTATTTTATTTTTTTTATTTTATTTCGTCTTCAAGTTGAATTATCGAGACACGTATACCGAAAATGTTTGTTACTTCTTTTTTATCTTTTCTTTTTGAATCCTTCTTTTTTTTTTTTTTTCTTTTTTTAAAGGGCTTTATATATCTATATACATACATACTCGATCGTCGTACTTCAAAGAAACTTAACTTCCTCCCTTCGTAATTCGACAAGCTGACAAGCCCGAGTCCTTGGCTGCTTGAAAGTTTATAGACGTGGAAGGGAACGAGATTCCGCGAGAAGATATAAAACGTATGTTAGAGAGAGATAGAGAGAGAAAGAGAGAGAGAGAGAGAGAGAGAGAGAGAGAGAGAGAGAGAGAGAGAGAGAGAGAGAGTTATATCTTTGGCTTGGAGAAAAGGGAGAGATACACGAGAGAAAAGGCTTCTTTAGATTCCTTTTCTTGTGTATGGGTTTGAGTAAACTGAGCGATGAGTTACAGCGTGAAATAGGAGTAAATAGAAGGCATAGTCGTACTATGTCGAAAGAGAGAGAGAGAGAGAGAGAGAGAGAGAGAGAGAGAGAGAGAGAGAGTGTGTGTGTGTGAGATAGAAAGAGAAAGAGATAGAGGGGGGTGAGAGAATAAGCTTTATAAATTACGGAAATCTTATCGTTCTAGTCTAATATATTCTCGGTCTTAGAAAATCATCGTCTAACGTTTCGTTGAATGAAACAATCGGTCGACGAAGTAATCTTCAAAAAAATCCTACCCGATAAAGTTCCCAGAAAATCCGGAATTAGAATGAATGGTCATTTATAAGTGATATTATCAATGAATTATAAATGCCTACGTAATAGTAATTGTTTTTTCTTCTTTATTTTTTCCCCCCATCTCTTCTTGTATCTTTTTTTTCTTTTTTTTACTCGTAAAAAGAGAGGTACCTTGTAATAAAGTAGATTACTAATTGTAATTTATTTGATATTGATAATCTTATAGGTATAACAATGTATGTTTTACTCGTATATAATATAATACATTAAAAAGAAAATAACACTATGAAGTCATTGTATGAGTTCACTCAAGTCTCTTCTCATAGAAGATAAGCTGAGAAAACGGGAACGTGTCTCGTTGGGTGGGAACGGTAACGATTAAACGGCACGCACCGAGACGTTTTTTCAACGTCGAGAGCCAGGTCGAGAGACCACCCTGAACGAATATTTTCCACGCACGATTACGAATCATGCGTATTGGTGTTACGTGTCCGTGTACGTATACACTTAAAGAGTAGTAGAGTATTCTCGAACTCGTGATGCGTACGCGGGGCAATTACCTTGCGGATTCCAATGATCGATGTTAGTCATCAAGATCGATTTGTCATCTCGATGTTTTCGTTTCCCTATCTTTTATGAAGGCCACCGTATTCTTTTTTCTTTTTTTTTTTTTTTCTTTTTTCTTTTCTTTTTGTTTTTGTTTTTTTTTTTATGTTTTAAAGGTAGTAATTATAAATCGTGTGAAAAAGAAATATCTTTTTCCTTTTTCCATCTTCCCCTTGTTCGTTTGAAAGAACAATTTTCTTCGATCAACACGCGTATTGGACTCGTGTTCTTAGAAAGATCGAGTATATAAGTAGGCTAGTCCGGCAAGGTCGAGAAAAATTCATCGTGTGCGTACGTAGATTAACACGTATGTGTGATTCAGCTTATCTGTTATTTACGTAACAACTTAGAAAAATAGATTCACACCAAAGGAGAATGAAAATTTTTAAAAGATTATTATTTTCGTCGTTCGATCGAGGCAAAAAAGAAAAAGAAAAGATATCTTTCTATTTCATTCGAAATTGTGCGTTTGTTTTAATTTAAAAATAAAATAGATAGATAAATATAAAAGATAAAAGTTCTCTTATTCGTTAGATATTAAAAGATATCTATACTCTCGATATCGTTGAATTTTGTTAATCGTATGATTTACGAGTTTGATAACAAAGAGATAGAAATGCAAATTATCAAGAAAAATCTTTGTTGAGGAGACTGATTTCATCTTTCGCTTGATTGCAATTTATCGTTTCTTCGCTTTTTCTCGCGCATCCAAGTCGATCCCGCGGGTATCGTTGGTACGAGTTAATGAGCTACATCCTAACCATCCTCGTCTTCTCTCTCTCTCTCTCTCTCTCTTTCTCTCTTTTTCTTCGTATCGAGGTCGAAGGTCAGACCTTTGATCGGCGAACTTAGTTCTTGGAGTTTCGCTTCCGATCTTTTTCTTTTTTTTCTCTCTCTCTCTCTCTCTCTCTCTTTTAATAATAAGCGCGATTACGAAGTTACTTTCTGATTCGAATTTCTTCCTGGAACAATGCAAATTTCGTACTCACGATCGGCGGTACCTCGGTATCGATCAAAGAGCCACGGGTGCGGCCTATGTAACGCAAATATCGCCAAGTGTATTCCGTGTACTCGCAGACATTATCATATATTTTACGGAAGAGTAATGATATTTCTTTTCTTTTCCATTCTTCCTTTCTTTCTTTCTTTCTTTCTTTCTTTCTTTCTTTCTTTCTTTCTTTCTTTCTTTCTTTCTTTCTTTCTTTATTTCTTTCCTTTTGTTTTTCTTTTTTTCTTTTACTATGCAACTTTTGATTCTTACAGATTGCAACTTTGAAATATTGTTTTTCATACGTCGGTTCAATTAATTATTAATTTTTAAAAACGTTTATCAATGTCGACTCGAAATTAATTCACGTATCAATCTTGTATATAATATATTCGATTGTTTTCTTTTCTTTTTTTTTTTTTTTTTTTTTGTAGATATTAAATATTAGATAATTCATTATCATGCGTGTGACTGAAGTGAAAACTATGTTGGAAACTTTTTTAAATGAAGTTTGTACTTAAAACATTGTGTATGATAATCGTAGTATTAAAAACGCGTCGAATGAGTCTCGATTTTTTTTCGTATTATTTATTTATTATTTCTTTTCTTTTTTTTTTTTTTTTTTTTTTTTTTTTTAATTTTGTTTTATAAAACTTTTTTCTTTTTTCTTTTTCTTTTTTTTTTTTAAATGTTTTCTTACGTCGAAGCAAACTCACCATACTTGAGACCATGCCACTTCGAGGCCGGTTCTTGGTACTTGTAAGTCGGAAGGACGATTCTCGGTGGTTGTCTCGGTGGCGAAGGACACGGCTTGTAGACGACCATGCAACGTATGCACTTCCGGCTAGGGGGCGGGGGTGACGGTGCCACCGGATACGACGGTTGAATGTGAACGTAAGCCATTGGTATTGCTGATTGTAGGGAATAATAATTCGTATATCTTTTGCGACGATCCAAAGTAAAACTGTGAGAAAGTCGAACTATCAATGACTTTTTATTATTTTTAATCGAATTAATTGTTTTATTTGGAAATTTTTCATTAGAGGAAAAATTGGAGGACATAACGTTTTTTGAATTAACATATTTATGGTTATTGTCATCTCGTTTGAGTTCATTGAACGATCTTGAGAGATTCTCACGAAAAAAAGGTATCCGGTCCTTCTGCATTCCAGTAAAATGTTTCGTACTCCTTCCCAATGTCGGGTCTTCTCCCTCGTTGGCACGTGACAAGTGCAAAGATCGTTCGATCGGTAGAGAAACTCCTTGGTCAGGAAGAAGGAAGTTGTTTTCTTCGATGTCATCTTTGATTTTCTGCTCGATCGGCGACGACGTTGGAAAGAGAATGTCGTTGTCATCGTCATCGTCATCGTCGACGTCGTTCTTGTTAATGTTATTTTGTTTTCTTGAAGATAAACCGGAAGTAACAATTTCTTCCTCTCGATCATCGATCGATCGATCCATTGTACTCGAGAACCAGCTCGATCGTTTGTCGTCTTTATGACGATGATCTTTACCGTTACTTTTCTTTTCATTTTCTCTTTTTATTCGAATATTCGACCATTGATACGCGAAAGTAACTTTTTCGTTTTTATCATTCTCGATCGTAGTAATCGTCGATCTAGCGATCGCTCGATTTTCTAAGTCGCCATTTTCTACATCCCTTTCTTTTATGTCCCAAGTCGAAGTAGTAGTTCCTCCCTCCTCTCCACGAATCTCATCGATCCTCCATTGAAGGGCCAGGAGAAGCAAACTCCCAGCACCGAGGGCAAGAACGCCCCGGGCCCAACTCGACCTTCCGGGGTACATTTCTTCTACCCCATAGTTAGAACAACTGCCTGCTTCCTCCTCCTTCGTATACTTTTTATTAACAATGATCTCATCATCCTTTCGAAGGGACAGGAATTTCTAAATGGACGTTCTCGTCCCTTTTTCCGTCACCCTTTCTTTTATTTTTTATTTTCTTTATTTTTTTCTTTTCTCTTTTTTTCTCTTTTCACTACACTATCCCGTTCAAATATGACACTCGTTTTGGACGACTTTAGCACTTCAAAATCTCGTTAGAATCCTGTGAAAGATCTGAAAGAAGATTTTGATTCGTTTCATTCACCGCAACACTTCATTGTTTCTTTTCTTCTTTTCTTTTTTGTTTGTTAGTTTTTCCTTTTCTTTTTCTTTTTTTTTGTTTTTGACTTGTACCGATTTTTTTTTCTTTTTTTTCTTTATTTTGATTAAATTCTTTCTTTGAAAATTTTTCTTTGGTCTTCGATCTCGTCGATCGATTTCAGAGAAAGTCGGTCACCGATCCGATCCGATTTCATGCAAAAAGTAGAACCATTCGCGAGAAGTATTTGTTTTGTTTTGTTTTGTTTTATATATATATATATACATATATATATATATATATATATACATATACATATATTTTTTGTTTTTTCTTAAGGACTTAACCAAATCGATATAAAAATTTTGATTAGAAAAATTAATCCAATTTGTTTATTATTCATATATATATATATATATATATAAAAAAAAAAATGCAAGAGTTTCTTAAGGCTTCGATAAAACACTGGAATGTAACGCTTTTAAATTACAAGAAGATTTAATGGTTGTAAAATGTCCGTCATTCCTCTCGAAATCGAATTACTCATCGTACGAAAGATTTATAGATCGATCTTTGGGATCGCACGTGGATCACTCGGAGATGAATGCGAGCCGGCTTCGACGGCGGCTCGAGAGACACTGCCTTGCTACCATTACCATTAGCCGCCTTTGCCTTCTCCTCTCTCGTACTCTCCTCTCTCGTACTCTCTTCTCTCCTCTTCTTCTCTTCTTCTTCTTCTTCTTCTTCTTCATCGTCGTCGTCGTCGACATCGTCGTCGTCGTCGTCTCCGTCGTTCTTCTTCTTCTTCTTCTTCTACTTCTTCTTCTTCTTCTTCTTCTTCTACTTCTTCTTCTACTTCTTCTTCTTCTTCTTCTTCTTCTTCTTCTACTTCTTCTTCTTCTTCTTAGTCTCGCCGTCGTTCCTTCCTTCTTCCTTCTTCTCCCACCGCGAGATACTCGTGTCCGTCCTTGTTCCGCAAGAGAAGCGATACGACGACGAATCTCTCGTGTTTATTATGCCGTACACGTGGGTGTGTTGTACTCGACTAGCCTAAGGGATATCGACTTTTCAACAGGATTCGCTCCTGTCCATTCGTTTTGATCCTCTCCATCCTTTGGGGGTACCGAACTTTAATCATTCGAGATCTGAACGTTCGTATTTTGATTATTTCGAAGGAAAGATCCTGTTTCAATTTTTGTTCTTTTGTTTCTTTTTATTTATTTATTTATTTTATTTATTTATTTTTTTTTTCTTTTTGTATTTCATCGAATCGGTTTTTCTTTTCTTCCTTTTCTCTTTCTCTTTTTTTTTTTTGTTTCTCGTCAAATCTTTCTCGTTGAAAATTTGTCGGACAATTTGTAGATATTTGATTTTAACAGAGACGATTTTTAGTTTTTGATGATAATTATTTGCTATAACTGTAAAGAATAAAAGAGTGAGAGAAAGAGTGAGAGAGAGAGAGAGAGAGAGAGAGAGAGAGAGAAAAGATGCTAAAGTTTTCTCATGAGCCAACTAACGGCTTGCAGTCTCTTATCGAGACCCACATCGATAAGACTCTCTACTTCCTTCGTGTTATCGGTCCTCGCTTTCTTTGCGATTCGTGGAACTTCATCATGAAAAAAGATACTTTGGAAAAATATTACTTTTTTTTTTTTTTCTCGTATGAAATTGTGTTTACATGTGAAAGTTTCGAAAGAATAATTTCAGTGTTGTAATTCCTTTTGTCGATTATCATTTATACGATTGCTCGAGTAATATATCTTTTTTTGTTTTATATATATATATATATATATATATATAAATTAAATCATTATCGAGAACAATCGTGTACTTACAATTAAGAGATATTGAAAAATTCGTAGTATAACGCCGATTTAGTAGAAAAATTTTCATCCTAAATTATGATCGTCAAATAAAACAAATAAAAAAAAAAAAAAAAAAAAAGAAAAAAAAGAAAAGAAAAGAGAAAAAGTAAACAGCAGAAAAGATAGAATTAAAAATAAAATGATTCGCTTTATCTTTTTGCTAACGTCGTACTAACATATCGTAGATTAGGTCATAGTAAGACGAGGCCACCTGTGATAAGTCTATAAAGCTCGAGGCCCACGATAAAACACCCACCGAACGTGTCTCGCAAACACGGATAGAGACAGATACACATGGACAATACACATGCACATTAACTTTCTGTATTCAATTAACGAGAAGAGCGGCTGCTTTGTATCACCCATGGTAAAGGGAAATGACAGGTGCATGGCACGTGCGAGTGTACGTTGCATTAATGTTAGTATGTCTGTGAACGTCTTTACAAGATGCCTGACACACGTACATACTACTAACACGTTTTTACGTTTTAATGCATGGGAGTAGATATGTATCTCGTTAAATGGTCTCTTGTGTGTCACTGTGGTGCGCTTGTTGAACGAATCGATTATAGCACTGATTTCTTTTTTCTTTTTTCCTTTTCTCTCTCTCTCTCTCTCTCTCTCTCTCTTTCTTTTAATACATACGACGATAAAAAGATCCATTGTTATGTATTATTATGTAATAATCATATTTATTGTCATAAATTTTGTAGAGAAAATTTTCCGCTTGACACATTCCTCAAAAAGTTTCGAAAGACTTTTAACATTTTTTCTCATATTACTTTTTAAGCATGATATTTTTATGGTGGATTAGAGTGGATTAGAATAAGAAAGAGAAAGAGAGATAGACAGAGAGAAAGAGAATGAGAAAAAGAGAGAGATAGAAAAAGAGAGAAAGAGAGAAAGGTATGCGATCATCATGAGAGTTGTCGCTCAGGGCGATGTCACCGTGGCCTGTTTGCTCACGACAAACTATGTTTTCTCTCTGAGACCTGGTCTTAGTTGCCACGATGACACTTTTAGGTTTGGAATAAAAAAAAGAAAAAAAAAAAAAAAAAGGAAAAGATTTTCTTTTTCCTTTCCTTCTTTTTTTTCTCATTCAATGGAATAAATTACATGCGATTATGAGATTTCAAAAATAATACGTACTATCATTTTGTATACGATCAGATGGAGGTGGGCGGAGGAGGAGAGGAGAAGGAAAAAAAAACTACATTAATGACATTAATAGGATCAAGAAAGAGATCAATGAGATAACGACACCTGTTAAACTATTGAAAGTCCTTCTCGTTTGTTCGCCCACACAAACAAAAAGAAAAAAAAAAAAAAGAAGAAACTCTTTACGTATTCCGTTTGTACGACGAGTTATATCGAAAGAAAAGATCAAAGATCACAAAGTGGAAGAGAGGAGGGTGGGAGGAAGAGGGAGGTTTGGATCCATTCGTGGCGAACAATGTCGGCCTTCGAAAAAGGAAGGACCCAGTGTGGTGATGCTTTTATGGAGTATTCATGATACAACACAGGTGGAGTAGTATCTACGTGACGATGATGAGTATCATCTCTATCTGTCTATATATAGTGTATATTTGTGATGCGGAATAGAAACGTACAAGAGCCCGCGCGTTCAGTATTATAGAAGCCACGCGAATAGAATAGAGAAAAATCTAATGCTTCAACTTGTTCACTTCCGCCATCGGATTAGTCATTGTCTATTATTATTATTATTATTATTATTATCATTATTATTATTATTATTATTATTATTATTATTATTATTATTATTATCATTATTATTATTGTTTTATTATTTTGTTACTTTTATATATTTGTTATTTCGTTAATTTGTTATTTTGAATTTTATATTTTATGTGTGTGTGTGTGTGTGTGTGTATATGTTTATGGGTAATTGTAATAGAGGCCAAGACGAAAAGAAAATCAGGGTCATTAAGTAAACCTCGCTTCGTTCCATATTCTGTACACGTTTTACGTAATAATCCTCCATCTTTCTTTTTCTCTCTCTTTCTGAAAGAGCCATTCATAGAGGACACACATACACACACACACACATACACTGGGCTGATGATAATTCACGTGTACTTACATAAGATGTCTCAAAGAGATTAGATTTCTTTCGTTTGTTAGAAAAATCGAGAGCACTGGCTAAGATCTTTTTACTCTTTATGTTTTTTCTTTTGTCTTTTTTTTTTTTTTTTTCTTACTTTTATTTATTTATTTTTTCTTTTACATTATTTTACATTATTCGAGTATTAAACAAAATCGATTAAAATTAGTTATTCTTTTTTTTTTTTTTTTTTTTTCTTTTTTAAGATAGAACATCACACATAAGAGTTTAGAATAATTTCATTTAGTTTTCGAATCGATTGGATTACAGAAGATGAAATAATATTGTATTATTTATCGATGATTCTTTTTCCTTTTTTTTTTTTTTTTTTTTCTCAATCAATTCGTTTTTCCGATGTTTCTCGTCATATCGTATCGGTTCAACGAGATGAAAAATTTTTACAACGCATAAATACTGGCCGTACTGAAAAGCTGGGCGTGACCGATCTTACGATTCTCGATTAATCGAGAGGCGGAGTCCGCGGACTTAGTTTCCATAATCGGTCCTTTCATCATCTTTTCTCTTTATCTTACAGTGACTAGGGCTGTACTAGAAGACCCTATCATTCATCGTTTTTCCATGAAACATTTTCAAAATTAATCGTCACTTGTCGTAGGAAAGATCGTAAATATGGATAAGATTTTTTCAAAAAAAGACAGCGACAAAAAAAGAAGAGAGAGAGAGAGAGAGAGAGAAAACTTCATTACACGTGTCAGAACGAGAAAAACTTCATTACATGTGTCGATTAAGATGGTATAAAGCAAATATATATATATATATATATATATATATATATATATATATATATATATGTGTCGATCGATTATAGATCATTTTTTAAAGAAAAGAAAGGCGTGTAAAGGATCAAAGAAAAAAAATGTTGCAAAAAAGATCGATGAAAAAGAAATAGAAGAAGAAGGTTTTTCAGCTTATGGCAATGAAGCGATCAAGATATCGAGCATTTTTTTTGTAAATCTTTCTTCTTTTTTTTCTTTTTTTTTTTGTTCCATTTTATTTTTTATTGCCAACGGTGCCCATTAATCGCACTAAACCTCGTCTTTATCCTTTTATCCCATCCAACTGTCTATATTTTTATTTTCTTCCTTCCTTCCGAATTATAAATCGAATCCTGTAGATACTTTTTCATCTCGCCGCTCTAAAAACACGAATTTACCTCCATTAGGAGGATCCAAAACATTCTTACATTCTCCCGAAAAGATCTACTTAGATGTTACTATCGAGAGAGGAGCCCTGTAATATAATAATACTTTAACCACTGTGTAAGCGATACTATCTTTCTCTCTTTTTCTCTTTCTCTCTCTTTCTCTCTTTCTTCTTTTGTCGTACAAGTAAAATTTGCGCGATCGTTTCCAAAAAAAAAAAAAAAAAAAAAAAAGAATTAAATCTTTGTTAGAATCATTTTTCGTTAATCATTTTTTTTTTTTTTAAATACTGATTATGATAAATCTCTTTACGATTAATCTGATTGATTGTTGAACGTTAAAGTTGATGAAAATGAGTGAAAAAATTTATAAAAAAGAAAAAGAAAACACAAAAAAAAAAAAAGAAAGAGAAAAATTTATGCAAAATAAATAAACGAAGAGTTAAAAGCAATTGTTATTTGTTTTTTTACTTTTACGAAACAGATAGATAGTAACCATAATCTCTTATCCTCGTTTGAACAATGAAATATGGAAAGGTTCGCGGAAGAACATTGTCAAGATTCCTAACATTATCTACGCGTCCTGTTCGCTATTTTATCAGCATAATTCACGTCGTTTCGAACGTGAAAGAGCTTAGAAGAATCGCTCTTCCTTTCTAGAGCGAGGTATGATCTTAGAAGTAAGAGAGAATAAGAGAGAGAGAGACAGGGAAAAAGAGAAAAAGAGAGAGAGAGAGAGACAGAGAGAGAAGAGAGAAAAAAGAGAAAAAAAGAGAGAGAGAGAAAGAGAGAGGGAGAGAGAGATCTAGCCCGAGGGCCAAGACACGGCACGAGTTTCCACGGTGGAGAACGACGATCTAGGATCGCGTTTATGTTAAGAGAAGATCAGAGAAAGAGAGAAAGAGAGAGCTATTACGCGCTCGTCTTGAATCTCGAGATGAATCCTCTCTGACGACGATAGATAGCCTCTTGGGTGGTCTCTCTTTCTCTTCAATTGCCCTGGGCCATTTTCTTTCTCTCTCAATCATTCTCTCTCGATCTTTCTCTATCTCTCTATATCTTTCTCAATCTCTCTCAATCTCTCTCCCTCTCTGTCTCTCTCTCTCTCTCTCTCTATCTATCTATCTCTATCTCTATCTCTCTCTCTATCTCTTCCCGTTTACGTCTATTTTGTTATGATAGGGTTGTAGACTCGTATTGAGTCATTTCCACACGTTTTCTCATGGTCATTAGAAATTTTCGATGTAATCTTTTCGATGTAGTCTCTGAAAACACGACAATTATTAACAAAGTTTGCGTTTGTTTTTGTTTCTCGAATAGATTTTGTATTTTGTTGAATTTTTACGAAAAATTTTTCAATAGCGATTTAATTTAAAGATCCATCTATTTTTACGATTGTTTGAGAATAATATATAATAGTGTTCGATAAAGTTTCGACAAATTATTTGAACGATATCGATCGTGTTTATTATCGATAATTTTTCGATAAGTGTTCTTGTTTAGATAACTTTGACGTGAAGTAAAATACTATGACCTTTCTCAATTTTTCTAATTTTTATGCTAGAAAAACTGATAAAATAGTAAAGTGTGTTTCTTCCTTTTTCTTTTTCTTTTTTTACTGTACTTTAATTTTTATTTAAAAAAACAAAAAAAAAAAAACATGCAATGTGGATACATTCACGTAGAGTAAATATAGTTTTTTTTTCGTTTTTTTTTTTTTTTGTATATAATACATTCACGTAGAGTAAATATATTTTCTTTTCTTTCTTTTTTTTTTTTTTAATTTTTTTTCTTTTAACGATCACTAAGCCAAAAGTCGACGTGACCAAATGATTCATCGATTGAGACCTCGAAGAGCTGCATTGATAATCGTAATCAACGGTCCCCTCTTTAACTTGGTGCGTTTTATCAACAAGTCTTCTACGTACCACGAATATACAACGAAGTTGATTAATGAGATTCTTCTTGAAAATCGACATTTCATGCTTTTGAATAGCGTTCGCACGCGAATTCTGATTTAATTAAGTATCATTCACAATCTGTAATAAATAAAATTCTCTTTTCCTTGTGTTTTTTTTCTTTTTTACCTTGTTTTATTTTTCTTGTAATAATTATCAGGCAATTAAATAATTTTTCTCGTTATCATAATTTCGTATAAACGTAGGAAGATCGAAGATGGAAATAGATGAAAAGATTTATTGAAATAATAAATTTTTTTTCCTTTCTTTTCTTTTCTTTTTTTTTTTGATGTTAGGTATATCTCAGAGAGAAACATTCGTGTGAAAGTGAATTAGTTTTCAAAGAATTGACAGATTGAATGGAACGTAGTAGGAATAATAAATGAATTAGGGGATTGTAAAACAAAGGGAAAAGTATTTTTTCTTCCTTTATTTTGTAATTTTATCTTTGATCCCTTTGACTAAAAAACTATATGAGATGAAATGAGATAAGATGAGATAAGATAAGATAAGATGAGATTTGAGAAACACTGAGCAGAAAGAGATCAACTAATAAACGCATAGATATAGAATGTTATTAGAGGTTGCATACGATTGATTGCACAGGCAGTGACACGTTATTACTGGTGCATATGATTAATTATCGATTTGATAGAAAACAGCTGCCCGCGGTGAAGCTGTTCTTAGTAAGATGAGAACATAATCACAGGTTATCTTGAACATTTTGGCACAGAGTTGTTGCCATACGTCAAAGAGAAACGAGAGTATGATTGAATTCGCACGTCGTATATTATTAACGCCTAAACTGTTTCAAGATTGATTGAATAATAAATAAGTGTACATCGTGTATGTTCTTATTTAATATTTAATTATAAATGAGATTTAAAACATCGATTAATATTTATTTTATATGTTCTTATAATACGACAAATTTGTGGCGAATTAATTTTCTTTTTTTTTTTTTTTCTATACAATCTCTCTCTCTCTCTCTCTCTCTCTCTATATATATATATATATATATATATATATACATATATGTAAATGATAGTATATAAGTTTGTAATGGAAAATTCAAAAGAATTATCTAAGCAAAATACGGTGTGGTAGCTGCTTAATTCAACTGCGGTAGAGGTAAGTGATCTCCATCGTACGAATATAATTTGCATATCAGATTATCGATCGAAGTAAATCATTGCAGGTCGGCAGCATCTCGTGGATCTGCCGGAAGAGAGAAGTCGACGTTCTCCGATAATATTGATTTTCTAATTGTTCCTGCATTAATTGCTTCCTATTCTATCTCGCGTTTCAACGAAAGTTCGAAGGAAGATAATAAAGAATGTTTTAAGATCAATTCTTTTTTTTCCTTTCTTTTTTTTTTTTTTTTTTTTTTCTTTTTTTCTTCTCTTCTTCTTTTCTTCTTTCTTTTGGCATTACGTTCAAAGTAAAAATGATATCTTCAAATGTATTTATGATAGAACGAATAGACGGATCGATCGAATAAGAGAATAAGAGAAGCGAAAGAAGAAGATTATTATGAAATTTAGAAAAAACAGATGAAGAGTGAAATAAAATTTCAATTTACAAATTGTTAATTATAAATGAAAA
Source organism: Vespa mandarinia (assembly GCF_050613455.1). Taxonomy (NCBI): domain Eukaryota; kingdom Metazoa; phylum Arthropoda; class Insecta; order Hymenoptera; family Vespidae; genus Vespa; species Vespa mandarinia. Next base: position 2,051,530 of record NC_140828.1, on the reverse strand, counting down.
TAAATTTATCAATATTGCATTGTAAAATCGTAGGAGGAAGGAAAAAACGAAAAGTAGAAGAAAAGAAAGAGAGATCGATAGATCAAAAATCGCGATAAGAAACCGCTGAAAACTAATTCCACCTACGCAGAAAAGTGTAGGAGAAGGAGAGAAAAAGAAGAAGAAGAAGAAGAAGAAGAAGAAAAGGAAGAAGTTGAAGGAGAGAAGAAAAGGAAGAAGTCGAAGATGAGAAGAAAAATAAGAAATGTAGAAGATGAAGAAGAAGAAAAAGAGAAGGAGGATGAGAAAGAAGAAGAGAAAGAAGAAGAGAAAGAAGAAGAGAAAGAAGAAGATGTGGAAGAAGGTGAAGAGAAAGAAGAAGGGGAAGATGAAGAAGAAGGAGAAGAAGAAGAAGAAGAAGAAGGAGAAGAAGAAGAAGAAGAAGAAGTTGGGAGAACACGATGGCAGCAGCAGCAGCAGCACCAGCAGCACCAGCAGCAGCGTTGGTGTAGCTGAACGGTCGTTGCAGCTGACCGCGTAATGCGACTCCGGCTCGGGGCTAAAGGCGTATATCAAGTAGCAGAGGAATGTCGTGATTTCCAACTCTTTTCTCTCTTTCTTTTATCCGCCGATGAAGAGAGAGAGAGAAGGAGAGAGAGAGAGAGAGAGAGAGAGAGAAGGAGAGAGAGAGAGAGAGAGAGAGAGAGAGGAGAGAGAAGGAAAGAAGAGGAAGAAGAAGAAGCCGTTCCGACGATCCACCGATCCTACAACGATTGCCAATCTCTCTCTCTCTCTCTCTCTCTCTCTCTCTCTCTTTCTCTCTTTCTCTCTCTCTCTCTCTCTCTGTCTCTCTCTCTTTCTCTTTCTTTCTTAAGAGAGAACGGCAGAACGTTATCAGATCGACGATAAAATCGTTTCTCTCGAACATCCCGCAAGATGATCTATCGATCGACGAACAACGACTCCTCTTTAAAGGAAGCTACTTTTCGTTTCTCTACGCAGATCTATCGATCCGATCTATCGAATTTAAAGCATTGAAATATCTAGGAAAGAATTTTTTAACTTCTCGTTTCATTACAAACAGAAATTAACAGATTAATATTGTACATATCTTTATCATATCGTATCGTGTATATATATATATATATATATATATATATATATATATATATATCGTAAATCGTTTAGAATATATTGATAGTATATACAAGCTTAATCTACTTTTTTTTTCCTTTGTTACTTTCTTTCTTTCTTTCTTTCTTTCTTTCTTTCTTTCTTTCTTTCTTGATTTTTTTTTTTTTTTTTTAATTGGAAAGGTATATAATTTATACGATCGATTATATTAACGATCGAGATTATTTGTAATTAAGAAAAATAATTGTTATTATTGTACACATACAGTTCGAACAGTCCGAATTCTTGAGAGAACAAGACCCTTAACATTCCATCTCGATCGTTTACGATCTCGTCGACATAAAAAATCAAAGTAACCAGAATCGATTTAGTCCGACATCGAGTTAGTTTGATTCGTTCTGTCTGTGTATATAGTACGTGCTAGAAGTCGGTGATATTAATGCTTCGAGACGATAAAAGAAAAAAAAAAAAACAGAAAAAAGAAAGAGAAAGAAAACAAAAATAAAAGAAAAGATAAAATATAAATAAAAAACGATTGCATATGCGAGAACTCGAATATGTTACCGTTAAAAGCACGTCTGGTGTCGAGTCTCTCTCTCTCTCTCTCTCTTTCTCTCTCCCCTTCTCTCTCTCTCTCTCTCTCTCTTTCTTTCTTACATATTTAAACTGCGAGACACTTGGTCGTGTGATAGTCTCTTCTCTTATAAATGTCGCGTGCTAACCAAGAAATATGCAATTAGAAAATTAATGTACCCTCTCGCCCGTCTTATCGAACGTTGACTGGATGAAATATAATTCGGACTTGCATCTTCTACTTGCAAACTATTTATTTCGTATCTAATCTATTTTAAATATCGAATAACGAGCATCTTCAAATATTTTATCGAAGCTTCTTATAATAATAATAATAATATATTTTTTATATATTATATATTATAAATATATATATATATATAATAATAAATGTATATCTATAATTATAAATTTGTCATAATCGAATCAGCTGATTTTAAATGAACTTCATTCGAGTTTATTCGAACGTATAAGGAAAAAGAAAAAAAAAAAGAAAAGAAAAAGAAATTTTTTTTTAAGAATAAAATGAATTTTTGATAATGTTAAATATAAAAACAAGAGGAAGAAAAGAATGTATTCTTTGAATTATTTGAGAAAATTAAAATAAACTAAAATTAAAGAGAAGATTAGAATAAATATATATATATATATCAAATATTTATTAGCTACCGATATATAATTAAAAATGATCGAGATCGACTATTTACACGATTACTCGTTCGACCTATCGAAATGATTTCTCATTAAGCAACGTTTCAGACTCTTGTAAGAATAAACTGAATGATTGGAATAACAAATCACGTACGATCTAACGTCATAGGAGAGAGAAGGTATCGATATAGAATCTAAATCGATTCGTTGGTATATCGACGCGTGTAACTGAGACTCCTTACCGTACATATACATAAATAAATATTATAACGAAGTAACCTACGAGGAGATCAGATGGATAAAAGTCAGTGTATGTTTAATCAAGTTAAAATGGCAGAGCAACAAACGTTTCCAAAGGATATTTCCTATTAAATCGATACACGTGGAATGATCGTTAAGGCGTTCGTTATATACGCGTGAAAATTGCAAGTTTCATCTTTGTTTTACTCATTGAGAATATATATATATATATATATATATATATATATATATATATTCCTTTGATGAACGTCTCTAAACGTTTTATGTTAGCCAAGGTACACGGTGTCCATATGCGTATGCATGTGTATGTCTTTTAACTCTGATAAATATCTTTATCAATCATTCTTCTATAAGTTAAACTTTCGATAAACGATCTACGAACACGTTAATGAGAATGGAAAGCAATGATAGATGAAAAATTATTTGAAAGTTATGATATACATATATATACATATATATATATATATATATATATATTTATATATATATATTTATAAAGTGTGTATGTTTGTCTGTGTGTGTGTTCATGTCTATGAAAGAGAGAGAAAGAGAGAGATTATATCGAGAGATATGTAGATTAAAACGAGTCAGCGTAACTCTAAGCTCTCATCGAGTAACTACATGCTACTTGTTTGAATTATCAGTGAGTACTTTGCGAAAGAGTAGATATTATTAGATCCTTCAGGGCAAGTATCGATTTTTAACAAGACACAAGTAGACTTGTTTAAAATAGTATCTACTTAACGAATTTGATTCTTTTTTCTTGCCTTTCTAGTTGACCCCTTTTTTTTTTTTTTTTTTTTTTTTTAAGCTCTTCGATTGACAATAAATAAAAAGTTAGCTTGTTAAAGTTTATATAATTATCTATGATTACAATGGGATTAAATTGTTGAAATAAAAATAAATGAGAATAAAATAAGTGATAATAAAAGTTAAGGAATGATCAATCAAAGGAAGAAAAAATATATGCGAGAGCTAAAAATCCTGTTTGATTTATATTAGAAATATATAATATATATATATGTATATATCGAGTAAACTTGTATACCACCCACGCTGTACTCGTTGATCAATATAAATAGAAAATCGATGGATTCGAGATACATAGATGCTGGCAATTCGCACGGTAGCTTCGTCTTTTAGCAACAAGAGCCACGACCAGTTTATGGAAATTAACAAGATGTATGGAAATTGATTGCTTATGCGTGGGACCACCCGTGGTTGCAAGAATAGACTTTCCATAGAGATAAAGATAGACAGGTAGACAGAAAGAAAGAAAGAGAGAAAGAGAGAGAGAGAGAGAGAGAGAGAGAGAGAGAGAGAGAGAGAGAGATCGATAAATCGTTTTAATTATTATTTCTTATTATCGACGTTAAATAGATCACTATTACGTTTTTAGCCGTCTCAATGTTTCACTTTTATGGATATTAAT
>NC_140828.1:2037500-2040000 GCF_050613455.1 Vespa mandarinia | reverse complement strand
TCATAATTATACCATTTGTCGTAAATAATAATAATAAATAAAAGTGAAATACGAAGATATAAAAATTTATTAACATATGTATATAGGTATACATGATTATAATTAAAAAAAAAAAAAAAAAAAAAAGAAAAAAAAAATAGGAGAAAGGAAAACATATGTAGTAACTAATAATTTGTCATGTAATAAAAAAATAGTGATAGGAAGATTAAAAATATCGTTGAAGGAAATGAAAAGAAAGGAAAAAAAAAAAGAAAAAAATCAGTAAGAAAGAAGCATTCATTCTCGTCATAAAAGTTAATTCTCGTATAGGTGCGATAAACTTTTCACGTGGTTTCGCATGAAACGGTGTTAACTTATCGTAAAGAGAGTAAAAAGTATAAAAGAAAATCTTAAAAGATATATATATATATATATATATATATATATATATATATGTTCGACATTCATACGTACATACATATGTACATAGATATATATATATATATGTACGAAGAAATTTTAACTATTCTTCGTCTATGATTGTTCTCGTTTATATAATAACCCCTGTATTATGTGCAACCATGCGCATATTATTTTACTTATTGCTATGGAAAATAAAAAAAAAATAAAAAAATAAAAAAAACGAAGGAAAAAAGAAAAAAAAGAAGAAAAAGAGAAAAGGAGAAAGAAAAAGGAGAATGAAAGAGTTTAAACGTTCTCGTAAAGATGAAAGTTAGATCGTATACCAATAATACAAGGGGCAAACAATTTCGCACGTTTTACGAGTCTTCAGCTTCTCGTTATGATCGAGATAGCCAACGATTTTAACGTCGTAGCTGGCAATAATGAGCTAACCAAGAAAATATTCTCGAAAGAAAATGGCAGCCACGTACGTGCTATAGAATTAGACACAAATCATTGCAATCTATGCTATAAATACGTATAGATATGGTATAAGATATGTGTATACATATATATATATATATATATATGTGTGTGTATTTGTAAGTAGTAGACAATGCATGAATGTTTAGATTTATTCATGCGTTTTATAGTACTCCCAGAGATTTCATTTTTTTTTTCTTCCTTTGCGAGAAAGAATAATTTTAATTAATTAATTTCACGAAGGAGTGATAATTAATTCAATGTTCCTTTCGTTTTTTTTTTTTTTTTTTTTTTTAATATAAACTATATATGCATATCATACATACATACGTAAGTGAATTGTCTCTTTTATTTTCTGTCTTTCTTTTTTTTTTCTTTTTTTTTTTCTTTCTTTTCTTTTATAAATCTTTTCAAGTAAGATTAGATAATAATTCCTTTTGAAAAATGTTCACACTCAACTATTTTTATTTTAGTTCTTGCGTTACGAGGAAAAAGAAGAAAAGGAAAATATATATATATATATATATATATATATATATATATATATATATATATATATACGATAGGATTGGACTCACGCAAAGCATAAGGATTCTCGTGCACGGAAAATACAAGGCTTATTAGCTCGCAACGCACTTGGAATCACGAGCACGGTGTTTTAAGCACGTCCAGACGCGTTAATTATGCCGACTAAGCTTCGATAAGGCCGTCTTAAGACGCCTTTGAGTATTACGAACGGATAAAGATCCGGATCTCTTGCATATTTATATATATATATATATTTATATATATATATATACACTTTTATTTGTTCTCTATCTTTTTCCTCTTTCTTTTTTCTCTTTTTTTATTTTTTCTGAGTGAATAGTTCTAATACAGGCTAAGCTAATCCGATTAAAATTAGAAATTAATTATTAAGACTATTTTATTTTTTTTATTTCTTTTTTTTATTTTTTTTTTTTCTTTTTTTTATACTTATCTTCAAGTCAAAATAAATACGAGTTCAGGGGGTGGCTAAGGAGGGATAATATTTTATTTTTTTATTTATTTATTTTTTGATTTCTTGTTGCATCAGAAACGTCTTTCTCTTTTTCTCCTTTCTCTCTTTTTCTCTTTCTTTTCTCGATACAGTGCCAGTGTTGTACGAACGTAACGAATCGAGATGATTCTGCGTTATAGATCAACATGACGTTGCTCTTTTCTCGATCATTTGCCACGAATGAAATATTTGAAAAATTGTTTAATAAGTATGAAGGAATTTATATTGTAACAGATTTCAAACGTAAAATTTCAATCAGTTCATCAGATTTGTTAAATGTTATTTGAAAATTTTTCATACGATTAAATCCAATTATCTTTCTTTCTTTCTTCTATTATTTTTTCTTTTTTCTTTTTTTTTTTTTTTCGAATGAACTAAACAGAAATGCATTAGAGATTAGATGTTATTAGAAATTCACGGAAGAGGAAAAATACTACGTTTACGTGATAAAAATAAAAAGGAAAAAAAAAAGAAAAGAAAAAAAAGAAAAGAAGAAGAAAAAAACAGAAAGAAAAAAGGAAAAGGATGAAAAACAAAAAAAAAAGAAAAAGAAAAAAAGAATCGCAGGAGGTAGGACTTTAATGTTTACCGACAAAA
>NC_140828.1:2012500-2032500 GCF_050613455.1 Vespa mandarinia | reverse complement strand
TCGTTACATTTTTTTTCTATTATACTTTTTTTTTTTTGATATATCACGTAATCGATAACTTTTCAATTTTCTAAGATTAGATATATTATAATATTAAATACTCACGTAGACAATTTTGACGTAATGGATCCCCATAATGAGCCTCCTTACATCTTTCACATTTCCAACCTTCGGTATTTCCACGGCATTCTAAACAACGTCCTGTTTCCTGATCGCACGGTCCACCTGAGCAAGGACATCGCTTACAGGTATCACCGGGAGTCGATGGATTACCATAAAAGCCCACGTCGCAGCTGCATTATATTTCGTAATATGATTTATGTCGTCATGAAAATTAAATAAGGTATTATAAACGTTCGATCTAGGATAACTATATATTATATCATACCTTTCACAATGATCGCCTGTATATCCTTCGGGACATTGAGTGCAAACATAGCCGCTATTATCATCCGTGGGATCCTCCAATTGACAACTTGGACTGAAATTATTTGACTCGATGGACAATGGACAAGCACATTTTTTACAATCTTCCGATGTCCCTTTCGTTGCAATCCCATAATATCCTGTTGAACATCGATCGCATTTTGGACCGACCGTATAATGCTCACAGGTCTGAAGGATAAACGAGGTTTTTGAAATAATTTTTTTTTTTTTTTTATTTATTTCTAATTTATCGTACTTTTATAATATACTATAATAGTATAATTTTATAATATTATTGATTCTTTTAGAAAATTTCTAACTATTTGTCTCGTTGCATCAATCTTGACTTTGTCGATAGTGTAAGAGTATTAAAAAAAAAAAAAAAAGAAGAAAAAAAAAAAATAAATAAATAAAACAATATTCATCAGAAAATTTCCTGTTCGACATTAATATGTTTAATTGTTATTAAAAATTGTTAAACATTTATTATTATCGATAATGTAGAATTATAGATATATACCGACCGAAGGTACATATCAATAGTTGTAACTTTTTACCTTATCGACAATGGAAAATTTACAAAACTTTAGAAATATATTCTTCGTACAATCGAAACATTTAGATTGTTATAAAATAATACGATATTTTTATTTTTATTAAAAATCGTGAAATATTTTTTATCATTGATATTGTTGATTCATGCATGTACCGACTGAAGATAAATTAACGATTATAATTTTCTACCTTATCGATTGTAGCTTACCTTACATTCGCCCATAACAAGATCGCAAGAGGAAGCATGACCATTGCAATCACACTCAACGCAAATTTGATAATCCTGATGATTAGAACCATTGCTCGTCACTTTCACGTATCCCCAGGAACAATTCTCGCAAGATAGACCTGTATATCCTTTAGGACACTCACAGATCTCTACGAGACTTTGACTACCATCTTCCGTTCGTACGGGATCACCTACCGGAAGGATTGCAGATAGAAGACTGAAATAATAAATTAAGATAATCATTAAAAATGAATATAGATTGGATGGAGTAATCAGGAAATGGAAAATGTTATGATTATCGTCATACCTTCCTTCGATTTGTTCGGAATGATATTGTGCTCTAATCATGAGATATTTTAAATCAGCTAATACATGCATCATTTGAATTCTACTGACAGAATCGCCGCGATAATCGGTTCTCCTTAGTCTTGTAGGAATGTCTCGGACTTCACTTCGCACGTGGTACCAGCCTTGCTCGGTCAAGGCCACGGATATCTCCGCCTCCTGACCGTTATACTGTTCCTCGCCGTAAGCTATGCGCATGCCATTGTTACCCTAAAAAAAAAAAAAAAAACCAAAAAAAAAAAAAAACCAAAAAAAAAAAGAAACAAAGAAAGAAGAAAAAGAAAGGAAAGAACAGAAAAGAAAAAAGAATTGAAATGGTCAAGGATGATAAAAAAAAAAAAAAAAAAAAAAAGCTCAAAGTAATCTTTCTATTTTTCTTTTTTCGAACATTTATATATGTTATGTACTCTTTCAATTTACACTTCATCACACAAATCATTGGAGTACCATTTCGAAAGTAGATTTCTACGAAAAAGGGATTACTTACGACTAAAATAACGTTGGGTTCGGTGGTAGGTTTGCCACTGGTATCGCCACGCATGACGACCCAGGTGACGGTATATGTTAGATTACTACCGTAAGATGAAAGACGATTTCCCGTATAGATTCGTGGAGCCAACCAATACGGACTTTCATATTCGACCTCGAACGCAGCCACGGTCAGCCAACCATTGTCTGTGTCTAATGTTGGTACTACTCCTAATGAACCATTCATATCGGTAATCAACCAATTTTCTAACGAAGATATCTGTAAAACAAGAGAAGAATTTTATCAAGATTTATCACGATATTAATCGAATGATAAAACGTATGGATCACATTTATGGTAAAACCAGAAGACGATCGACGTTTATTGAGTGTATCCTTTTTTTTTTTTTTTTTGTTTTTGTTTTCTTTCTTTTCTTTTTCTTTTTACCATCGTGTAATAGAGCTTCCCGGCAACGCAACGATCAGTTGCACCAAAACAGTAGCAAGATACGCAACCATCAAGATTATCCTTGGTCAATGCAAAGTATCCTGATTTGCATCGATCGCAAAATTCACCGTCGACGTTGGCCTTGCATAGGCAATCACCCTCGCAATCGTGAGACGGCAGGATACCCCGTGAATCACATGGGCATGGCATGCAATCAGGATACTGACGATAACCCGCTGCACATTGATCACATTTGTATCCCGAATAGCCGGATTTGCACTCGCAGGCACCTGCTACCTGGAACATCACATGTGTTATGATCACTTATTCTTTTCGATAATTGATTATTTTTATTTTATTTCACGCGAGAGATCCGTCTCAGAGAAATTCAATCGCATGTTCAATGACTGTTTGATTTCATTATGAAATGATTTGTAATAGTAAAACGTAAGAGGATCAGGATTTGGATCATATAAGAAAGATAAGAATTACCTTTCCCATATGTGTATAAGAATCGTCTGGTGTACAATAACCTGTACTACCATGAATGCTACAGTCACAGGGCAAACAGGGTTCAGATGCATCGGGTGCAACACCGTTAGGCCTATAGTAACCTATTTGACATTTCTCACAATTGATACCAGACGTGTGTTCCTAAAAAATAAAAACAAAAAGATAAAAATAATATAAAAATATTTAAAATCTATATATGAGAATTATATATATATATATATATATATATATATATATATATATATATATATATATAATTGAACAATATAATTGAACGAATCGAATCGTATCGAAGAATTATTGCTAGTTAATACTCATTGTTTACGATCGACATTCGAAGAGCTCGAACTCCATTCAGTGATATGATTATCTATTAAGTCGTCGATGAATGACAGACAAATATACATATATATATATATATATATATATATATATATATGTGTGTGTGTGTGTGTGTGTGTGTGTGTGTGTATGTGTTTTGAAAAAGATCAGAGTAAAGGAGCTTCGTGTTTTCTTTCTTTTTCCCTTTTTGTTTCTTTTTTTTCTGTTTTCTTTTTTCTTTTTTTTTTTTTTTATCGTTAACTAATCTCTTCGATGCAGTCGCAGCTGCATCCCTTTTCAACCACGAAGTGCAATAAAGATTAAAGCCAAACGATTATTTATACTGCGCTTTATGCATTTTAATGATCCCATAATTATTAGTCTTTAATGCTTTTTTTTTTCTTTCTTTCTTTCTTTCTTTAACATCACTCCATAATCAACTTTTATTTCACATTATATTATTTTAATAATGTTCTAATTTTTAATAATACACTCTAAGTACAATTTCAATAATTAATTACTTGCTTAATAAATATAAGAATTAATTTTCGATAATAATAATATTCATGAGATATTATGTATATTCAATGATTCATTACTTTTGATAACATGGCAAAACTTCTTTTCGATAACATTCATGATTAATTTAATTAACTTAAAAAGAAAAAAAAAAAAAAAAAAAAAAAAAAAAAAGAAAAACAAAAAAATAGGAAAAAAAGAAAAAGAGAGAAAAATGAAAATTTTGCGTTCATTCTCATAGAATTTTTCTTTGTTATTCTTCGCGTTTGTAAAAAAGAAAAAGAAAAAAAAAAGGAAAATACAAAATTGTACGTAATATTAGACTGGACTCACCGTACAATTGACGCAAACACCGCCCCCTCGAAACTTCCCTCGAACGTCCATAGACATCCTCTTATCGGCGACTTCCGGATCGTAAACGCATGACGTTGCATGTCCATTGCAATTGCATTTCTCACAATGAAAGCCCTTGGAGGCGGTACCGGGCTTCCATGGTATTTGATTGTACATGGGACAACACTTTTCGCATCTTTCACCGCACGTGTGACGTTCGCATTCACATTCTTGATGCTAACAAAAGAAGAGAAAGAAAAAAAAAAAAAAAAAGAAGAAGAAGAACAAAAAAAGAAATATTTAAACATTTTGTTCTCTCTTTTTTTTTGTTTTTTGTTTTTATAATAAATTGTCTTCTCACACGTCGAACAGATCGACGATTATAATTTCAATCATTTTAATATCAAAATCTAAGACAATTATTACATATAAGTATTTTCATTTATATGTAATATTATTATTATTATTTATTATTTTATAATGTCAGATATTTGATTTAATGAAATTAATTAATCATTATGAATTAATTCTATGACATGAAATTATAGGCTATTTATTAGAATATTTCATTATATCGTTATTTATTAATTATTATAGAATCATTATAGAATTATTAGGTAATTTGATAAGTGAAATAGAATTACAGAGTTTCCTTTTCTCTCTCTTTCTCTCTCTCTCTCTCTCTTTCTCTCTCTTTATAAAACATTTTCCATGAAATTAATGAATTTATCAATAATTGTCATAAAATAAAATTATAGATATTTATTATGGAATATTTTATTAAATCGATTAATTAAAATTATTGTGATAATTTTCATAAAAATAAAATTACGATTATTTTATTTTATTAATAAAATATTAAAGATATTTATAAGAAAATTTATTCTCAAGTGGAGAAAAATAAAGACATTTTTGAGATTAGATTTTCTTTTTCTTTTTCTTTTTCTTTTTCTTTTTCTTTTCCAAGCCGATAATATAAGAAATATTTATATGCTAGTGAGAAAACGATTATCAAGGCAATAAATAATACAACGTAGAGAGTGAACTCGAAACTCATGATTCATAGGCCGAACGCTCGTTTCTCTTTAAGCTTCTTTAAGCGACAAGACCACACCGCTTGTGTTGTACTAGCAATTCTCTGGATCATTTCTCTGTTTCTCTATAATCAAACTGACAGCTGTTACGTTGATTAAATTTCAATATCTTTTAGAAATTGTCTAAAATCATTTAGGTATCATTTTATCGTTTACAATTTATTTTTCAAAATTACTCGATACATCAAATTATCCGATATAATATGATTTTAATTTCAATGAAAAACAATATTGTCGAAATTAGAAAATTCATTAGAATAAAATTTCGATAAATTTGAAATTGTCTACGTTAGCATGGAAATTATTTTAATCCTTCAATGATTTAATTCAATCATTGATTTATTTTATTTTTTATTTTTTTTTTTTTTAATTAAAATCAAAGATAAATATTGGATGAAAATATTATGGAGATTAAAAAGATATTTTATAGAAGTTAAAAAAAAAAAGAAAAGAAAAGAAGAGGAAAACAAAAATTGAATTAATATTTAATTATGTGAATGATGAAAGGAGAGGAAAATATCGATCGAAGATTAAAAGTTGAGTTGATTGAGTTGTCGTAATCTTAAGATATTTCGGATGCCACTTCGACGATCCACGTATTCAGCAATGCGATCGCGATTCGATCTATGCAGCGATCCATTCGCACGCGACCATGAACGACACCGCGCATGCCAAAAACTAATTTAATTTACTCGAGCGAGACATCGCCAAAAGTCGATTCTAATCGAGTTCCCATAAAGAGAGAAATAAAAAACAAAAGAAAAAAAAAAAAAAAAAAAAAAAAAGAAAATACATTACTATTAATTTTATCCCGTTAAATCAATCGTTAAATTTGCATTTCGTTATATTTCAATATATTTAATTTGCCATTTAATTTTATAATATTAATTTCGAAAATATAATTTATTATCAACAACGATCAATCAAATTTATTCCAACGAATAATTCTAATTATTAATAATTTGATTATCGTTAATAAAATCGATGATAAATTTGTTATTGTCGAAAAAAGAAATTCCTATCTTTTTTTTTTTTTTTCATTTGCAATACTTTTATACGGATATATTTTCATTTAATTTCTTTAATTTTATACGATCAAAATAGATACGAATTATTATAACAATTTTGATAACGTCAAAATATTATTTCGATCGTTAAAAAGATGTTAAGACGTTGATTGTTGTTATTGTTTTTCTTTTTTTCTTTTTTTTTTTTTTCTTTTTTGCTTTTTTGCTTTTTCCTGAAATATCTTCAAGGATTTCATTTGTTTATTTTTTAATCGATCGTAATGGAAATAGGGAACAGGATGAGTACGTGCTGTGATTAATGGTTGTTTGAAGGTAGTATTACGCGAAAGCCAGTGAGAAAGACAAGAAGAATAAAAATAAAAGGTAGTAGAGAGAAAGAGAGAGATAGAGACACACACACACACAGAGAGAGAGAGAGAGCATGCGAGAGATCGACAGGAGTGCCTTTACCTCGAGGTCAAGAAAGGTTTTATTATTGTGTGTCCGAGGCACATAAGCCAAAGGCAGTAAGCAAGTGTGCCTGTAACTGAATGCTAACAATCTGTAGTCACAGTTTGAGATTCGTATTTTATGCAGCTGCCAAGTTTCTATCCATATTGAGAAAGTATGTCGATTGATCGTGATCAATAGTAAAATACATTTTAATGTTTTCCTTAGGTATTATGTTATTTAAATCTTTTTTTTATTTTTTTTATTTTTTTTAATTTTTTTTTATTTTTATTATTTTTTTTTTAAATAAAATATTCCTACACAGATGAATATTATTTTACTTGAGCTAAAAGTGATTATATTTTTTTTCTTTTCTACTTTTTCCTTTTTTCTATTTTGTTTTTCTTCTTTTTTCTTTTTCTTTTTTTAACAATCACAAACACTAGATTTTCTCAGATATGACGATTAAAATGTATCACAAGGAAATAATAAATATATATGTAAGATATAGTTTTTATCATTATGGAAAATTAAGAAATGTAAAGAAAATTAATCGTAAATATTTGTACATATTATTATTTTGTAGTAAAAAGTTTAATTATATTTAACGACATTAAAAACTTTAATAACGATTTATAACTAAATTTAGTAATAACTTTGGTAACAAATTAAGTAATAATTTATATATCATAGAAATTGATGAGAAACGATCGAAAAGAAATATATGATGTATTCTGTATGATTATGAAAATTTCATGATAGATTTTATGCAAGTAGCAATAGGAGGACACGAAACCGCAACTCCGTGTAAGGTAAAAAAAAAAAAAAAAAGAAAAAAGAAAGAAAAAGAAAAAAAAAAGAAAAAGAAAATTAATGCGGTTCCAAAAGCGCGTACGCGATTCCTCGTGAGAGATCGCGAAAGAATGTTGATACGTGTCAACTCTTCTCTCTCTCTCTCTCTCTCTCTCTCTTTTTCTCTCTCTAATTTTCTATCTCTCTTTCCGTTTATTTCACAGTAAGAAGCTTCGCACGTTCCTTGCGGCTTTGGAAGAGCAAATGGCAAAGTTCCGAAACGTTTCGAAGGAAGGAACGAAAGATCCTGCCATTAGCGGTGCTGCCAGACAAAGGACTGACAAGTTTATGGCACTTCCGACGGATTTATTTCCTGTGAACCCTGTCCACCATAATCTTCTCTCTCCCTCACTCTCTCTCTCTCTCTCTCTCTCTCTCTCTCTCTCTCTCTCTGTCTATTTCTCTCTTTCTCTCTCTTTCTAGTTCGAGTGCGAGATTCTAACTTTAGAGAACGGTCCAAACGGAAATGTCCAACAAAATCGATTTCGTTGAAAGCTACGTACATATGTTATTGACTTTGGTGAGTTTATATATATATATATATATATATATATATATATATATATATATAATATATATATAAGTAATCTATATAATAAACGTAGAAAACGTATTTAAATCAATATTATGAAATATATTCGTGGTGAAAATTTTGGTCACATTATTAATAAATCATTGATTTGATTGATTATTATCGTTCTTACGATGATCGAATAGAAATTTATAATGGAAATAATGATTGAAATATCGTGTATACCATTTTCTATTAGAAGATTCATTTCAATTTTGTTTAATTAATATCATTATTAATATCCGACATTTATGATATTAAAACTGACGTATAATATTTATTGTTACAAAATTGAATTTTAATTATTATTAATATTATTATTATTATTATTATTATTATTATTAATGTTATTATTAAGAATAAAATAAAATTGATAATTTACCCCATGTTGTACACTGTATCGACAACGAGCAGCATGACCAGAACATAGACAACGTCCACCGATATTGATCTCCTTGATCGAATAAAATGCTTTTCTTTTATCGGCTATTACAACGCCGTTCCTTCGTAGACCTTGAAAACGAAGTCTGACGTATCTCGCTTGTGTAAATTCTTGAAGGGTTGTACTGTGATTTAGGGCACCGGGTCTACCATTGATCAGATGCGTATGAATCTGAAATACAAGTATAAATATATAAACGATTTTAAAAGGAAGGATCTATTGATCGACTTTGGTCGATAGAAAATCATAGAGAAGAATAAAGATAAAAATAAAGATAAAGATAAAGATAAAGAAAGAACAAAAAAAAAAAATAGAAAGAAAGAAGGAAAAAGAGAAAGAGAGAAAGATTGTTGTTTGTCCTGAGATTTCTTTTTTTTTTTTCTTTTTTTCTTTTTTTTCTTTTTTTTCATTTCTTCCCCCTTAAAAATAAAATATCGCGAAATATAATGGATATTGATTATCGATCAGGATAGATATTATTTTTATGTGTTTGTGTATTCGATTTGTTTGTTTCTGTACGCGTATCTCTCTTCTTCGAAAGTATTAAATTCGATGTCACAAGGAAGAAATAAATCATCCATGAATGGCGCCGGTAAAACGAGTGGAGAACGTCGTCGTCCTCCGCAAATGGGCCTATGCGCGGTTCCAAATATAGAACAATCAGTTGCTGCATTTCGGGATAATGGGTGCACCTAAGAGTTCTCTTCTTTTTATTTTTCTTTTCTTTGTTTTTTGTTTTTTTTTTTTTCTGTCCTTTTTCCTTTTTTTTGTTTTTTTTTTTTCGTGATCGCAAACAATAGTCCAAGGTGGAAAAATTGATACGTGTTAACATAATATCGGAATAGTAAACGGAAACGTATGTCTTCTAATTATCCATCTAATAAAAATTATTATCTATAACGATTGCTTAGCTATATTATACTTTTATTTTAATCATTATCGAATAATATTCGATTCTATTTTATTTGAATAATTATATCATTGAAATAATTATATCATTGAAATAATTATGATCGATCGACGGGGATAAATTTATATTGACGATCGAATGAAATTAAATGGTTAATAATTTTAATGGAAAATAATTGGCGTTTATTTTAACTTCTTCTTGTTTTTTCCCTCCCCATTTTCTTAGAAGTTTTGATTGACAATTAAAAATCCTCAGTGAGTAGAGGAGAAAATGATCGAGCCTGAAATCGCTTTCGTGCAGAAACGCTAAACGAGATGAGAGAAAACGAAGGAATCGTTCTTGAAAAGGGGTGGGGAGAGAAGGATCGATGGTACAAAAACGGAGATCCCTACATTCCGGCCATGTATGGTGCTGACTGACCATATATGGACGTTTGAATGCACACTGCACTTTCTACAGGGGGTGAAGACGAAAGAAGGAAAGGGTGCCTGCTTCCTATTTTTCTTCTTGTACATACATTTAACTTGAAACGATTCAACGTATTTAAAAAAAAAAAAAAAAAAAAAAAGAAAAAAAGAGAAGAAAAACATCATTTGCCTATGATCTAACAAAGGCTTAGCACATTGTAATAGAAAAGATTATAGTAAAATACTATAAAAAAAAAAGGTACATTTAAAACGGTATGATAAAAGTATGTATAAAAATATATGTTAAGGTGTGAAAAAAAGTAAAGTGGAGAGGTGCAATGAGATCGTTATAAGTGAATGTAAATTTTTTGAAAAAAGAAAAAAAAAAAAAAGAAAAAGAAAAATTCACTCCGATAAAATTTAGTTTAGAAAGAAATCATAATAGACAATATTAATTGAGCTTACAATAAAATACAAAAGGAAAAATTGAATTTAGAATATTGAGAAAGATTGAAAGTGAAAAAAAGAAAAAAAAGAGGGGAAAAAAAAAAAGAAAAAAAAGGGGGAAAAAAAAGAAAAAAAATAATAAGAAAAGAAAGAAAGAAAGAAAAGAAAAGAAAAGAAAAAAGAAATAATAATCTTCAGAACGATTTCTTTTCCCCCTTCATCTTTTCTTCCCAAGTTAAAACAAATCATAGAATTAATAATTACTATATATATATAAAGAGAGAGAGAGTGAGTGAGAGAGAGAGAGAGAGAGAGAGAGAGAGAGAGAGAGAAAATATTAATCTGGAACTAACGGTGATACATAGAATAATTATATAAAATTATTCGTTCAAGTTTATATCGAATGAAAATAAACGAGAATTATCGTGAACGGAAATTCATTCTTGCTTGTGAAGATCGCTCAACTAACGACGATCTACAAACCCTTGTTACTCTTAGTTCACTGGTGTGTAACGTTGAGATCGCGAGCCTGCTAATCATCCAATCGCGTAATTATATGACCGGCAGTGTACGTCGAACGATAATTAACGATCGACCACACCGCGATGGAATAACGGACAATTTCTCGCGTTTTATGCGTGTAATCTCTTTCTCTCTTTCTCTTTCTCTTTCTCTTTCTCTTTCTCTTTCTCTGTCTCTTTCTCTATCTCTTTAAATTGTCTTCTTAAGTTTATTATAAAGACTATTGATAAAACGATGGCAATGACCATCGTTCTGTTAAAGACAAGAAGATTTATTATATCTGCATATGTATCTTGTATATATGTATTCTATGTATGTATTAGAAATTAGAGAGACAGAAGGGAAATGAATTTTGATCTACGTTATTATAATTATTTTTCTCTTATAGTTTTGATTTATATTAATGTTCTTTGATAAGGGAATATATAAGCATTGCGAATGAATATAAGGTGACGATTAGGAAGTTAGAAAATTGGGGAGACGAATAATGAGAATTTTTATTCGTATATTTATAGCCACTTATTATCGATTGTTATTAAAATGAAGGAAGAATGAAATAATTATAATGATAATTATTAGAATATTAGATATTATTCATAGTTAATTTTCAACTTTGAATTGAAGTTCATTAAACCTTTTAATTAAAGTCCATTTAATATTGATTACGATGATCTAATAGTGACGATGATTAGGAGATTAAATAATTAGAGAAATGGAATGAGAATTTTCATCTAATTAATTATAATTGTTATTCATTAAGAATAAAAGAATGAATAAATGTGTACGTATGTACGTACATATAATAGATATTATTTGATATTAAAGATGAATTTAAATTGAATCAATTTTATTTATAATATATCTTTCGATTAGCATCGATTTCTAATGATATTATTTTGATTATTTTCATTAAGGATATATGATGAATTATGAATGAAAAATTATGATGATGAGAGATGGAGAAATGGTGATTATGATGATTTATAATAATGCTGATGATGATGATGATGATGATGATGATGCTGATGATGATGATGATGATGATGATGATGATGATGATGATGATGATGAAACGTACTTCACCGTTTTCCATAGGCGTCGACCTGGAGTAAATGCTCGTACAAATGACTTCATCGTCATAAACCGGCTTACCAGGCACAGGTGGTGCCGAATATCTCGCCCAACATTCTTGGTCGCTTGGTGCGTAATACTGCCAGGGTTGAAAGTTCACGTTATCGATCGATCTCTCGAGTATCCATGCAGCTGGTCTCGGAGAATTCGCTGCTTTCACGATCACATATTCGATTTGATAGACCTGTAAACAAAATTGAAATCAAAAATTATAATATTTCTATTAGTAACAATTGAATAATTATTAAAATTAACCACGATAGTATAATTAATAATAATAATAATAATAATAAGAAGAAGAAGAGTAATAATAATAATTTTCTAAATTTTGAATTTTTAATAAAAAAAATTAGATAATTAGATTTCAATGAAATCACGTGTAATCTTCTATTAGTATAATAACATAAGATTATTATAATATTTGTCATAATATTTATGAAATCATTTTCAAAGAACGAATTTATAAATTTCAAATGATAATATGTCATTGTTAAATTTCAATTATTCTTATATTAAAATAATTAGTCTAATTAAAAAAAAACAAAAAAAAAAAAGAGAAAAAAAATTATAAGACAAATTTTTCCAAACGAATCTTTGATATTTCGTAATAAATTATGTAGAAAATTAGATAGTTATTAAATCGTATTAGAATGTAAATATAATGAAAACTTTAAAGATTTGTTCTAATATCAATCAAGATTAATTACAAATAATATAATAATAATAATAATAATAATAATAATAATAATAATAATAATAATAATAATAATTTTTATTGAAAACTTTTTCTTTTGAATTGATCGGAAAGTGAAATAATAAAATTAAATTAGTTGATATTTTCAATATCAATTAATGCGTTATATTGATGCGATATATTGAGGAGAGGGTAGGGGTATATATTGAAATAAAATTATGGATGAAAAAAAAAAAAGAAAAAGAAAAAGAAAAAGAAAAAGAAAAAAGAATTGTATTCGTTTCTCGAAATCGTTTTTCAAATTGAGAAGAAGACGAAACAACGGGGTATCTTGGTCCACCCTCAACATTTCAGTTTGAGTCTTTGTGGTTCTTCGTTTTCGTCTCCTTCGTTGTCACTGTCACTGTCGCTGTCGCTGTCGTTGTCGTTGTCGTTGTCGTTGTCGTCGTCGTTACGCCGGCATTGTGTGAGACCAAGTCGACGCCCACTTTCGGACCATAAAGACAGATCGCATGTCCGCGATACCAAGAGAACCCGGCTCCGTTTCCTTCTAAGGACTTCGTCCGGAACGTCTCTCGCTGCTGCGAGTCCCGAGGAAGCCAACTTCAATTATCCGGAGTCCCTTTCGCTTACGTACCCGCGTTTACTCGCATATTTGTAGATATCTCTTCGATATATCTTTTTAAGTTTCTACATATATATGTATTTATTCTATGTTTATTACATACATACATAGCATACATACATATATACATATATACATATATATATATATATATGTATCTTACTCGTCAACTTTCGTTCAAATCACTTTTAACGAGTATTTATTTGTTTGTTCGGTTGTTTGTTTGTTTATTTTTTGATTTCTATAGATATTAAATATTAATATCTTTCGTCGAAAGTTATGAAAGTTTTTCAGTTTTTCTTTTTTTTTCTTTCTCTAATTTGTCATCATTTTTTCTTCTTCCTTTTTCGTTTTTTTTTTTTTTTTTTTTTTTTTTTTATACAGGTATAAATATAATATTAATGATAATATTTTGATAATTATATAAAGATTAATTTTAGAGTATTTATTTCTATATTGTTTTATATTTTTTTTTTTGTATATAATCTCAAATTTTAAAAATAGAATTCCAATATATATATAATTTATTAATTATATATGAATAATAATTTTTGCTGATAATAAAATAATATATAATAATTAAATTATGGTAATAATTGTGTAAATACAAAAACGATATAGATATATTAAATGAATTTTTCTTTTGATAAATAAAAAAAGAAAAGAAGAAAAAGAAAAAACCCAAAGAAGAAAGAAAGAAAAGAAAAAAGAAGGAAAAATTTCTATTATTTATGTCTACATTTAATATATGATATACGATATAAATATTATTACACGTTTCTATGTCCTCAATCTAATATATCTTTCACAAGGAAGCTAATCACAGTCAGTCAGAGAAGTCAAGTAAAGTCAAGATATTCTCGAGTAAGTTTAGAAACTTACCACCTGGCTCTCTCATAACAGATGCGTTCTCTCTAAAAGATCAAATATTTATCTCTCAAGGTTAGACTGTATGTTTTAGTACTTATCTTGAAGATAATATATACCGGATAGGGTAGGTCAAGTTAGGGTCTTCGAAAAATTTCCTTTTCACTTTTTTCTTCTTTTTCTTCATCTTTTTATGTACATACATACATACATATATATATATATGTTTTTTTTTATTTGCTTTTAATTTTATAATTCGGACGAAAAATTAGAAGGAACATTAATTTCTTTCTTTTTTTTTTTTTTTTTTTTTTTTTTTTATTGATTAGATTAGAGGAAGATATATTTTTCATTGATATACATTAATTTTTTTTTTTAATTAATTTTTCAATTGAGTTAGAGTTTATCCATTTGAAACGATTAGACGAGTTCTTCTTTTCAGGCAAACGCGTAGAAAGAAATAATCTTTTTTTTGTGTGTATATATATATATATACGTGTGTGTGTGTGTGTATTTGTGTATCTAGTCGTACGTTCTCCGGAGAAGCATAGTGAGTGAGTTAGTCTCGTCAGGAATCGACCTAGAAGAAGGCTCCCACGATCGTGAGAGGCGACGGCTAGTCGCCTTCAACTCGTGCAGCCTTGTAAGGGCGCGTCCAGTATTAGCATCGAATGACAGAAATGGCTTTATAGTCGCAAACGATCGATCGATGAAGAAAATCGATAATTCTTGAATCCTTTCAAGTTTCAACAAGCTTAAGATGTCGATCGATTATATTCATGTTCATTTATTCTTTAATGATTTAATACAATTGGAATTAAAGAAAATTATAATCTTTATATAAAATAGTTTTTTGTAAAAATTAAAAGAAAAAATAAATAAATAAATATATATATATATATATATATATATATATATATAAAAGAAAAGAAAAAAACATGTGGGTATATATTAAAAATTAAAATTTATTTAAATATAAAGATACATAGTAAAATTTAATTTACGATATATTTCAATATTAATTTATTAATTTATTAATTGTGCATATTAAATATATAAAATTTAATTATACGGATAGATATATAAATGTATAATAAATATTTCTTTTTATATAACTTTTACTATTAAAGGAATAATTTCATTCGTTGTTCTATCAGATATTAATTATTCCAAATGACATTTCTTTTTCTTTCCTTTTTATTTTCTTCTTCTTCTTCGTCGTCTTTCTTCCTTTCTTTGAAACGTTATATTATTTTGATCATTTTAATAAGCTATAAAATTCTGAATTCTAATTAAAACTTTATCTCGTAACAAGTTTAACGAGTACCAAGAACCGATGGCAATACCAAGACGACAGCAAAAGGGAATTCTTTTCTATAAACCGCGTAGACCGACACTTTCCAGCCCTGAGAAACGAGTAAGTGTATTTGAGACGCAACAGGGGCAGAACCTTAACAGCTTCAGCTTCAGCTTCAACTTCAGCTTCAGCTTCAACTTCAGCTTCAACTTCAGCTACAACTTCAGCTTCAGGAACCGGCCGTCCGGTAAATTTTCTTGCCGCTCTTACCTACCTCCACACGCACCCCATTTACGGACCTTCTCAGATACCGTCCAATGCCAATTTATTAGCGTTGCCCTCTCTTGCGCACGTTTTTAACTGCATCCTTGGATTACGTCCTTAAAGGGATGATGCTCTCTATCCTTCTCATTCTCTTTCTTTTTCTTTTTCTTTTCTTTTCCTTTTCTTCTCTTTCTTTATTTTTCGAGATAGAGATAAATAGATAGATAGATAGATAGATAGAAAGAGAGAGAGAGAGAGAGAAAGAGAGAGAGATTTTTAGATATTTATAATTTTCTTTCATCGTTGGTTATTTTTAAATTACTCTTTTTTTCTTTTTATAGAGAAAAAAAAAATCGATCGCTATCGGCGACTTTAATGTCGCATTTAATTATTAAAGATATTAAAATTAAATTTTGTTTTTCTTTATCTTTAACTTTTGCAGATAAAAAATTTCTTAATATTTTGACATTGTCTTTCGCTTTTTCCTTTTTTTTTCTTTTTTATTTGTATAATAAAAATAATAATTACTTTATAACGTTTAATTTTGCTTTATCGTTCTAAGACTTTTTAATGAATAATATAACAAATAATCTAATCGTGAAATGATACATATACATATATATATATAAAATTTTGATTGATCAAAAAAGATTTAAAGCAGAATTTCCAGTCATCAACGAAACTCTTATCTTTTTCAGAGATATAATCGGATTAAAGTCCTGCGAAGAGTGTTCATCCCAAATATCATTTTCGTTTCCATCTATGGACCAGACTGTCAACTCTTGAGAGATTAATCGGTCTAAAATCTCAGGCGAGAAATGTTACGAGAGAAATAACGTGATAATAACGTGCCACGTGGTAGAATCGAATTATCTGAAAAGGAACGCGTGTAGAGGGGAGTTAAGGGAAAATAAGAGAGGAAAATAAATTCAATTTGAAAATCATAGAGGGGCGGGGGAGACGGGGATAAAAGTCAAATTGCTTTCCCGTTGAGATCTCAAAGGAAAAAAAAAAAAAAAAGAAAAAAAAAAAAAGGAAGGAAATAAAAATCATTGGGTGTACCAGGCAAAGTGCCAAGATTAAAACGAATCACGAATTTTCCTCTTCGTAAGGGAAAAGAAGATAACGAAAAGAAAAGAACAATCACCGATGAAAATTTGAAGTAAGATATTCGAGAATTATAATGAAAGGAAAAAGAAAAAAAAAAGCAAAAAAAAAAAAAATAAGAAAAGAAAAGACAAGGAAGAAAAGAATTGATGATAATTTCTTCTGATCGTTAAAAAAGACAAAAAAAAAAAGAAAAAAAGAAAAATAAAAAAGAAAAACTATCGCAGAGAAAAATGCTTTTCATAGGAGACAATAGAAAAGAGAAGGAAAAAAAGAAAAAAGGAAAGAAAGAAGAGAGAAAAGGATGGACGAGAAAATGAACGAAAGATAGATGTAAAAGAACTTTTTGTGAAAATTGTAAGTTGAACGAAAAGGAACCATAACAGAAAAAGAACAAAAAGAAATTTGAAAAGAAGAGAGAGAGAGACAGAGACAGAGAGACAGAGAGAGAGAGAGAGAGAGAGATTTTGCTTGCTTTTTTTTATTAATTAAAGTAGCTTCGAAAAATAATTGAATATAATTTTCGTTGACTTGTCCCACACATCGAAGTAACACATTCAAGACAGCCGGAGTTATGTTCTGTGGGACACCGCGCCGTCTGCCCTCGAGGATTCCAAGTCCTGGTCTTCTGCCAACACGATCTTGGCTCGCATATCCTCTCTCTCTCTCTCTCTCTCTCTCTCTCTCTCTCTTTCTCTTTCTCTCTCTCTCCAAAGAGCTCACTCTCATCTTTGAAAGTCGTTCGTGCACGTGCCATAACGCTTCTGAAACTGGACTCGTTTGATAAGTGTAACCGAGTGAAATTAGCTTGGCCGTTCACAAGGAAGTCACCAAGCCAGACACGATTTATTATATACATATATATATATATATATATATATATACCTACATGAACATGAATTTCTGACTATGACCGGAAGTGCATGAACTTGACGAAAAAGAAGAACGAATAATGTCATCGATTATGGCAATTATTATCGGCGAAGGATCTTCTTGAAAAAAGAAAAAAAAAAAAGAAAAAGAACAAAAGAGAATCGGAAAAAGGGATAAGTAATTTTTTTTTTTTCCCCAAATAATTTATAAATATATTTTATGTATATCTTTTTTCTTCTCTTCTTTCTTTCTTTCTTTTTTCTTTTTTTCTTTTTTTCTTCCTTGTCGATACTAATATCGTAGAACTTTGTTGGATAGTTAAAACGGTTAAACGATTGGACGCCTCGAGGTTTGTTTCTAAAGACCGTGAGGGGGAGGCTCGTTACCAAGAGAATCGCCTTCATTACTCGAGAAAGTCCGAGGAAACGTATTATCGTATTGGTAACTGGGTGGTCCAGAAGCATCCATTTTACGAGCTCAATGAGTTTCACTCTCGGTTAGTCCGACATGATTCAATTCTAAAGTTTAAAATATCTTTTGTGCAATACGTTGTAAACTCTGACTTTTCTCTGACGATCAATTATATCATTAAAATTTAAACGAACACAATTGTTATTGCAATTGTCTTGCAATTATTTCGATCGGAGGATCAATCTTTGCTATTGCGAACTATTGATTGCGATAATTAAAAAAGGAAAAAAAAAAAAAAAAAAAAAAAAAAAAAAAAAAAAAAAAAAAAAAGAAAAAAAGGAAGATATTCAGTGAAACGAAAACAATATATTCTTTGAAATTTTTACGATTTTAATTTTATAATCGAAATTATTTTGCAATGTTTCTTTAAGTTTTTTTTTTTTCTTTTCCTTTCTTCTTCTTCTTCTTCTTCTTTTACTTCTCAGGAGAGAAATTCTTTTGGCAATTTTTTTTTGTTTCCTCTTCCTTTTTTTTTCTCTTTTTTTCTTTTCTTTTTTTTTTTTTTTAAGAGGGTTCTGATATTCGCAAACGTTTACAGAGAAAGAGAGAGAGAAAGAGAGAGAATGAGAGATAGAGAGAGATAGAGATAGAGAGTTCGGTGTTGGTATATACTCGAAGGAGTCGGAAAGTATGCAGGTATCGTGTAGTAGAAGCTGCACACGGGTAAATACCTACGGAGATATACCTGCGGTGCAGCATAAGGTCTTGCCTCTCCATAAACGGTCGAGTACCTACTGCGTTTATTCTTTCTCAGAGCTTCTCCCATTCCGTTTCTCTTTTCTTTATCTCACAAACCACGTTT
Organism: Vespa mandarinia; assembly: GCF_050613455.1. NCBI lineage: Eukaryota > Metazoa > Arthropoda > Insecta > Hymenoptera > Vespidae > Vespa > Vespa mandarinia. The sequence goes on along the minus strand of NC_140828.1, from coordinate 2,013,510 downwards.
CTCGCCATTGCCGACACGAGAAATTCTCATCCATTATAAATATATATATATATATATATATATATATATATATATATATATATATATTCGAACAAAATATATATATATATATATATATATATATTCGTTCATCATCAAAATTGAATTTCATCTATGATTTTTCGTTTCCTTTTTAATTAAAGAAAAGAAAAAGAAAAAAGTTTCATTAAATCTCATAGATCATAAATTTTATGGATCGTATCTTAACCATTGTTTTTTTTTTTTCTTTTTTTTTTTTTTTTTTTTTTTTTTAATTAATTAATTAATTAATTTATCATAGATATATTTTTGTATTGTATTCATTTCTATGAGATAATAATTTTGTTCGTAATGAAAATAATTCGAATTGAACGATATCCATATTTCGTCCTTTATTATTTTCAAAACGATCGAGAAAAATAACAATCACGTTGAATGAATTCATTTCATAGAGACAGGGAGAGAGAGAGAGAGAGAGAGAGAGAGAGAGAGAGAGAGAGAAAGTTATCGTGGACAATAATAATAGAATTAACAAAAAGAAAAAAAAAAAAAGAAAAAGAAGAGAAAATGGGATGAAAATAAAAATAAAAAAAGAAAAAAAAAATATAGTGAATGAACAGGAAGGAAGATCAATTGGCATGCGGTAGAAGGTAAAGGATAAAGAGATGGCTGCCTCGTGTCGATGATGGTGCTCCCTTCTAACATCGAGCTCTGTAATTATCGCCATCGGCCGTGGGAATTGAATTACGAGGTAAATTCGTGACGCCATGCTTTTACTTGGCCCTTGCACATTTACACACACAAACACACACAAATATATATATATATATATATATATATATATATATATAGTAACATATCGATGGGAGAGCAGAATTGTTGAGGTGATTTCGACTCGATCATTCTTCTCTTTCTTTCTTTCGAAACACGATCCTCGTGTTTTAAATTCTTTGCGATGTTTCTCTCGAAACAAACGATAAAAGCCGACGAAT
>NC_140828.1:1990000-2002500 GCF_050613455.1 Vespa mandarinia | reverse complement strand
TTTCTTAAAGGTAAGGATAGATAATTTGTATCTCTGAGAAATTTTATTTATGTCTCTTTTTCTCTATCTTTTTTCCTCTCTCTCTCTCTCTCTCTCTCTCTGTATATTTCTTTCTATATTTGTTATAGTTTCATATAAATATAGGATGTTTTCCATGCAAATCGCTGGAACGTCCCAGCAAGTTTACGGTACACACGTGGACTCGTACTAAGGAAAGATAGAACAGAGTTATTTCCGTCGTCATCAGTCACTCGTGCTCGGTCTTAAGAAGACTCCAACGAGAAATCTCTGCTTTTGTATATACGCTTGTGCGTGAGTAAGATAAAGAGAGAAAGAGAGAGAGAGAGAGAGAGAGAGAGAGAAAAAGAGAAATTAGAAGGACCGATGACGAAGAAGCAGATAGAGTGCTACAACGACTACGATCCTTTTTAGAGATCATGAAAATTCCCTTAACAGTCTTTTTGCAAATATCTTCTTTTTTTTTTATCTTTTTTTTTTTTTTTTTCTTATCAATATCATAACGCGAATGCAATCTTTTCTCACAATTTTACAATATTTCTTTACTACTTCTTTTAAATCAATTTTTTATTCTCTTCCTTTTTTCTTTTCTTTCTTCTTTTTTTCTTTTTTTATGTTAACGTTACAATAAAATATCGATTATCGATCTCTTTTCAATAATTTTAATATTTACTTAGTACTTGTTCCTTTTTTTTTTTTTTTAATTCTATTATTTCGTATTGTTACAGAGATAATCTACATTGAGATTTAAGAAACCAAGTGTTTTTTTATCGAGAGTGCCTCTCGTTTGACTGAACAGGATCATCCATTAAATACTATGAGAATACGAGCTCGTTATCATCGTATTAATAATAATTCATAGGAAGAGAAATAACGTTCAGATTGACCGGAGATTGACGGGGGAAGAATATTGTACAAGACAAAGGAGTCCCATATGAAGGCACACGCACGGAAGTCAACTGTCCGTGGACGACAAATCGTTTAACTTCAATATGACTCATGGTACACTTCGTTGGATAATATAATTATTCTTCGAGTTCATCAAAGCAGCATGAAATCTTATCAGAAGGATGGGAACACTTGGAAATCATCGGACCATCAATTTAAGAGACACAAAGAATACAAAATTAAAAGAATACAGAATTATCATCAAGAGGATATGGAACAATCGGAAATCATTTGTAACATTATAAAATGCAATTATCTGTAAAATAAAACATTGTGAAAGAGAAAAAATGAGAGAGACAGAGATTGTGTATGTGTGTATGTGTGTGTGTGTGTGTGTCAGAGAGAGAGTGTGTGAGAGAGACAAAAAAAGAGAGAAAGAGAGAGTTAAACTGCATTATAGCTATTCTTAACGACAAACAATGCATTGTATGCGTTATCTCACAAATAATTATATAATTTTTATAATGCACATATTATATTATATTACAATATACTGAAAATTATCAATATCGAAAGGGATTGGTTGTATAATTATTGAATGCAATGTACTCCTCATGTATTCCAGACGAAAAAATATAAATAAAAATGTTTTATATTAATAGAAACCAAATGTGTTTTTCATTAACTACACCTCAAAACCTTCTCAACTCCTTGTAAGTTATATTCTCTAGTTTAAAAATACTAACTACACAGAGAGATGAAAAATATCCCGCAAATCTGGATTTGTAACAGGATCACATAATGTAGAAAGAGGTGGCACGCGAGAACATGCCACCTCTTGGTATGTTATACTCTCCTGTTAGAAAATTCAAATTATGGAGAACCGCGAAAATTTTTCCCGCAAATATAGATTTGTAACAGGATCATATGACTTGCAAAGAGGTGGCACGTTCTCGCGTACTACCTCCTGGTAAGTTATATTCTCCTGTTCAAAAATTCAAATTACTGGGAGCGCGAAAATTTTTCCCGTAAAACTGAATTTGTAACAGGATCACATGATGTAGGAAGAGGTGGCGCGCTGAATCGTGCCACCTCCAGGTAAGTTATATTCTCCTGTTCAAAAATTCAAATTATGGAGAACCGCGAAAATTTTTCCCGCAAATATAGATTTGTAACAGGATCACATGATGTAGGAAGAGGTGGCGCGCTGAATCGTGCCACCTCCAGGTAAGTTATATTCTCCTGTTCAAAAATTCAAATTATGGAGAACCGCGAAAATTTTTCCCGCAAATATAGATTTGTAACAGGATCACATGATGTAGGAAGAGGTGGCACGATTTCGCGCGTGCCGCCTCTTGAAAAGTTATATTATTCTTTTGTTTAAAAAGTTATATTTCTCCTAACCGAAAATTTTAACTATGGATAGCTCTGGAAAATTTTTTCCGCGAATCTCTCTACTTGTAATGTTATGCTTTTACTTGATTTGTGAAGAAAGATGAACGTGAATTTCTAGAATGTAATAAGAAATATTCTGGAATTTATATAAAATATTTTTGCTCTCTGGTGTGTCTCGAACCGAGATCGCTGGATTTGTAGGCGAGAATGGTATCATCGTACTACACTCTGTTCTAATTTATGTAGGATAAAACTAGTATATAAGTTATTCTAGTCTTATTTTCGTTAAGTTTTGCTTATTATATAGAAGATAATTAGATATCAGGATAAGGATAGATGTAATATAGGTAGAATTTAATAGAGAACACATTGAATTTTATGATTTTTGAATATTTATTTTCACTTTTAGTATAATATACAGAAAATATGTTGATCACAATAAAATATATATGTATGTAGTGTAATATAATGTAATGTAATGTGATGTAATATAATCTGTAACCTATAGTTTGTACATAATGTTATTATTCACAATTCGAGTATTCTATTTTGTTACATCGCATTTGAAAATAATTGCGTTATCCAATTATATACATCATGTCGAAATTCATTGCAATCCTCTTGTTCAAGTTTGTTTGATGAAGTCCAACGATGTCCAATAATAGTTCATATCCTTTGAACAGCAATTTTTTTCATTTCCAATTCTTCGAATTATATCTTCGAATATTTCTCTGATTTCCAATGTTGACCATCCTTGTAACAATGAATTCTCTTCAAGACTGCTTTCACATACTAGAATAATAATTATACAGAGGATTATTATTTTTCTTTCCATTCCTTTTAATAATATTTGGTTTACATTTCTTTCATACTTACCGAAAAATAATCATATCAATGATATTTCAATTGTTGTTTGTAGTTTTCGATAACGTCTTGGAATTTTTTTTCGATCGTTCTCTTTTCTTTTCTCGTGCACTTTAAAACATAAGATAAAAAGAAAAGAAGAAATAACTTAGACAGACAGATAAATATATATATATATATATACCTATATAGTCAGAGAAAGAGAGAGAGAGAGATGAGGTATTAGAGACATAATGATGATTACTTACGATTTCATAAGAATTTTCATGTTCAGTCACGTATCATGAATGAGTAGTTCGAGGGATTATTATTTTAAAGGGTCCAAAGCTCTCTGGCACGTTAACGATAAGGTGTTTACAAAGTCCAGTTAGGACTGGCATATCGATATATGAGAAATCCACTAACACACACGGTGGTCCTTATGACTAATAGTCCTCCGGCCTTTTCGAATATCGTTTCAAACTCGATACTTTCGCTTCTCCTTTGCTCCTCCCACTTACACGCCATAAAAGAAACAACATTGTGAATGATAGAGAGGGAAAGAAAAGAGAAAGAGTGAGAGAGAGAGAGAGAGAGAGAGAGAGAAAGCCACTGACCCGACGCGATGGGGAAGTATTTGGCTCTTAAAATGAAGAAAAGAAAAAAAACAGAAAATAAAGAAATGACAACAAAAAAAAATCCTAAGCCATAAAACACCTGATGGAAAACCTTCGTCGACTTTTTATATTCTTCCTCTTCCTCTTCCTCTCTTCCTCTTTCTCTCTTCCTCTTCTTCTACATTTTTTTTTTCTTTTTCTTTTTCCTTGAAACTTTTAAATGTATTAATACAAATAAGACCGACGTTTCATCTCATTTCAATTATTATATGAAAATAAATTATAGTCACGATTATAGTCATTGATTTCTATTAATATTCGTAACATTAAATCGTAGATATGATTTGTAAAGAGAAAAGGAAAAAGAAAAAAAAAAATAAAATAAAAAATAAAATTCATTTCGAAATAAAAACGAATTTCGAAAATAAATTACACGATTAAGTACGTACGCGTGAATTAGATTTAATGCGATTAGATCTCGCGTAGATTTTTTTTATTCTTTTTTTTTTTCTTTTTCTTTTTTTCTTTTTTTGTTTTTCTTCGAAATAAATCATAAATAATCGTTTTCAAAGAGCAAATAAATATCATTAATCCCATAACGTATTACCGGATCTTAGATATGCTTACTTACCGTGGGCTGATATAGTTACTCAGTATATTTGTTACCTTATATAACAGTACAGTAAAACCCACTCAAACTGTTCACATAACTGTGTTCAATAATATGTATTAAAAACCATAGAAAGAGAGATCAGTCGAATATCGTTATGGATAGCCATGAAAAGTCTTTTAATTAATAAAAAAGGAAAAAAAAAAAAAGAAAAACATTGGCTTTAAAAAATGCAAAGTTCGGAAAAGTAACAATCGATTTTTCAAAACAAAAATTTTTTGCGTATCAATCGATATATTCAATGACGATTGAGAGATTCAACGAAAGAGAAAGAAAGAAAGAAAGAAAGAAAAAAAAAAAAAGAAAAAAAAAAAAGAAAAAGAAAGCAAAAAAAGAAATCAAATCTGTCCGATTTAAATTAAAATAAATTATATTCACTGTGACAGATTTTACCTGTCTATCGAATTAAACGATTTATATTATTTTTCAATAATCAATTGATAATACCTTTAATGGAATTAGATTTGAGAATAGAAGTGTGTGGTATGTCGGATTCGATGTCCCACGCAAGTCGAATGCAAAGTATTACCTCTTAGTCTGCCCACTGCTGTCTGCTATGTTAATTGCGAGACAATGGCGCCAACAGGAAGAACACCTATGTATATATGTATCTATACATATATATATATATATATATATATCTGTGTGTGTGTGTGTATGTGTGTGTTGTACATTGAAATCACTAGTAGACGACAAGACACCGAATCTTACGATCGAACGGAGGCGTTAAACTACTCTTGTCGTACATTTATTATCTACGACCGATGAAAGCAAACTGTTAATACTGACGTTAGATCGAGATGTCACGAAATGACGCGATAGTTCGCTTGTTAAAACTATAGTAACGATTAAAACGAATAAATATTACCATTCGCTTCTGTTCAATGACGAAAGAGTAACTGCCGTTTAAAAATATTTCTACGGGATCGTGTTAGTCTTCCTTTTTTTCTTTTTTTTTCTTTTTCTTTTTGTATACTTCTTCTTCTGCCTCTTCTTTTTTTTTTTTGTCTTTTTTATTTTTTTTTTTTTTTCCTTTTTTCCTTCTGCATTTTTTTTCTCCTTTACGAATTTATTATTCACGGAGGAAAACAAAAAGTATAAATAAATAAATCATAATTATTACACGCGACAATTATTTTAATAAAAAAAATGATCACTCTTATATAATATAATGTCTTTTATAATTAAAAAAAAATTTTCTTTCTCGTTCGAACGATTCGAAAGATTTTTTTATTAACCTCCATTTGATCATATATAATAATTAAGTTTATCGGAAAAATTATATACTTATGTGTTACATAATAAATATTTTCTCGCCTATCCCCAACTCCCCTTTCCCCACCATTGTAATATTATTTGGACATTGCAAAAAATTTTCTTTTTTGGAATATTTTGATCCTTTTTTTTCTTTTTTTTTTTTTTACGAAGAATGATTAATAAGAAATTTCTGACAATGTGTTCGTTGTAAAAATTTATTCAGAAATTCGTAAGGGTGTTGTTTCGTGAGAAGAGAAAAAGAAGAAAGAAAAAAGAAAAAGAAAAAAAGAAAGAAAGAAAGAAAATCTAACAATCCTACAATCCTTAAGGGATTTTATTGTACCGTCGTAAAAGAAAAAGAAAAAGAAAAAGAAAAAGGAAAAGAAAAAGAAAAAAAGAAAAAAAAGAAGAAAGAAGGAAAAAAGGCAAGAAGAGTCATAGAAAGTTGCACGTTGCTTTTAGAAAAAAATTTCAAGCTTGTCGAAAGCTTTATCTTTCTTTATGAAAGTCCATCGTTTTGTTCGTTTATATAATAATCGAGATAATATTATCAAAGCGTACATACATTCGTTCTCCTGTTTGTACGAAGAAGCCATTGACACTCTTAGTGAAAAGAAATATAATGTACCCTATTACACTCGAGCCTCGACAAAATTAATTCTCTTCATTCCTAAGTGCACGTTGCTGCAAACCGTCATCATCAATGCCAAGTAAATTAAGTACGTCACTGGGTTGTTTAGTTCGTTCGATTTGATTGATTCGAACTAATTTAATTTTAATAGAATTACCATCGTAAAACGACATATCTCTATAAATATTTATTAATTTAATTTTATACGAATATCAATTTCTTTTTTTCCTTTTTTTTTTCCTCCTCTTTTTTCTTCTTTTTTTTTTTCTTTTTTTTATTTTCCAACTATTCCAAATCTTCTCTCTAATCTTTAATAACGTACCCTCTACGTATCGTTCATATATTTGTACAATGATATATTATTTTTATATTTTTTCTCTAAGTAAAATTACACTCAATATAATTTATTATTAATTAAAAGAGCGATCTTTCACAATTTTTTTTTTTTTTACCTACGATAATGATTTTTATTCTAATTCATTTTTTTTTCTTTTTTTTTTTCTTTATTTATTTCACATAATTTATAAACAAGACGTATTAAATTATCTTCATACAAGATATATTTATAAATCTAACACGATTTATATATAATAAACGTACAAATTTTAACCATTATTATATATTGATATATTTATAATATATCATTTGAATAATATTATGAATAATAATAATAATAATAATAATAATAATAATAATAATAATAATAATAATAATAATAATAATAATACTAATAATAATATTAATAGTATTTGAATAATATTATTCTATTATTATTATTATTTGTTTTATTTATTTTCACAAGAATATATCATTCTCTCTCTCTCCACCCTTCTTACCCCGCCCCCTCCCTCTCTCTCTCTCTCTCTCTCTCTCTTTCTCATTTAATTGATAGCAAAGGAATTTTATAAGAATGATAAAATATTAGATAATTGCCAACTTTTTTTGCATTCGTACAAACGTTTAACCCAGTCAAGTATAATTAATATCTTCTTCTATAGAGAAGCGGTAAAAGAAAAAGAAATAAAAGTAGTGAGAGAAAGAGAGAGAGAAAGAGATAGAGAGAGAGACAGAATATATAGCTCGTTCTCGTGGTAATTAAATCATTAAAGTCAATTCCTAACGAGTTCTTACAAAGCTCAGAGTACCGGCGCCCGGGACAATCGTTTCTACACGATCGTCGAACGGTGTTTCGCGAACGCGATCGATTTATCTTATTCGTTCGAGGCCACTCGAGTCCCACGTTCGATTATACGTGCATGCGTGACACACGAACAATCTCAAATCGATTATCGATGCACGAATTTCTTCCTCATCCGGCGTTACATATCGAAAATTAAACGCATCTATAAATTAATATTACGTTCTCTCTTTTCTCTTCTTTTCTTTTCTTTTCTTTTCTTTTCTTTTTTTCTTTTTTTCTTTTTCTTTTTCTCTTTTAAATTAATCCTTCGAGATCGGTAATTCTTTTTATTTTTTTTTCTTTTTTTTTTTTTTTACACGAACATTCGACTTCGAATAAAATATTTTCAATAGCGAATGAACAAATGAATTTTAATCGACACATAGGGATTATTATCGTAGGAGAGATGATAAAAAATACGATGGAATTTATATGAAAATATTCCTAGAGAGTATTAATTGACATTGCAATGTGGATTTTCTATGGTTACTTTTTCAATCTCGAAAAAAATAAACAAAAAATGTCGATGATCGGGGAGAAAAGTTTTCGAATGAAAACTCAAAAATCGTGACTTCTTAGGCTTGTTAATAATGATACTAGAGTACCTTAATAATTGGACTTTTAGTTAGATTTAAAAAAAAACAAAAAAAAAAAGAAATAAAAATTATCTAAGAACTTAATAATTAATTTATGAGAAATTTTTCAGTTGTAATCGTTTGTAATACGAACGAATTTTATGATAAATAAAAACGAACGATCGAATTTAAATCATAAAACTTTTGCTAACTTTTGTATATAAGTCGATATAAATTTGATTTTTGAACAATCGAGAATTATTCTCTGATCGAGTCGAGTTTTTGATGAAGAGAAAAACAGAAAAAGAGAAAACAGAAGAGAGAGAGAGAGAGAGAGAGAGAGAGAAATGAAAGAAAAGAAAAAAGAAAAATATATTACGAAATATATAACGTAGAAAAAATAGTATCGAAACGAATCAACGTGAATCGAAAAATTTCTTTTGAAAAATATTTTTTTCACGAAGTGAATTCTCGAAAGAGAAATGCAAGGTGTAATTGCATTCCGCAGATAATCGAGTACGTGCATTGTGTGACAGAGTCACGACGAGCTCGAAGAAGAAGAAGAAGAAGAAGAAGATGAAAAAGAAAAAGAAAAAGAAGAATATGATGAAGAAGAAGAAGAAGAAGAAGAAGAACCGCATAAGAGGAGTTTAAAGCTCACAATCGGCCATTCCTATGGGACTTATGGGGTCTTGGCTGGTTGTAACAACAAGTGGTTCTCAGAGCGATAAGCCGACTTGCTACCACCACGACTACTTTTCTAGGAGAAGAGTTATAGGTAAAGATAAACCCTGACACACGACTTAGTACCTTAGTATACTCAACTATAGAGTGAATGTTCGAACGTGAACAAAGATGTCCATTATATATATATATATATATCATTGGAGAAAAAATATTTTCTCTTCTTTTTTTTCTTCCTTTTTCTTTTTCTCTTCCTTATTTTTTTCGACCCTGAAAGTAACATCGTAAGAAATTACGAATTGAAAGATATTAATAATAATAATAATTATTATTATTATTATTAGTTTTTGTTCGATCGATAGAGATTAAGATTATGATATTCGTAATTAGATGAAAATATTTGTTTATAACATGGACAATTATAAAAATTATATAGTGAATGAATTTAATCAATGTTTTGGTTTCGATTTAATCGAATGTTTTTTTTTTCTTTTCTTTTTTTTTTTTTCTTTACATTCTCGTGATTAGAAGATTAAATTCATGATTTGATTATTTATGATTAGAAATTAATGTGACTGATGTATTTAATTATTGAATTTTTTTCTAATTTACGATTAGAATTGAATATAGAAATTATTCGATGATAAGGTTTACGAAAGGTAAAAAATAGAAAAAAATAAAAAAGTAGAAGAAAAAATGAAAGAAAGAAAGAAAGAAAGAAAGAAAGACTTTTTATGTTTGGGAGAAAGTATCATCCTTCTTTTTTTTTTTCGTCTTCTTTTTTCTTTTTTTTCTTTTTTTTTTCCTTTTGCTACAAAATACGAGAAAGAAGGAAATGAATGTCCTTCGAAGCGTTACTTTATAATTGCCAAGCCCGACAAAGGGTCCGTACGGTCCTTCTGGCGTGACTCGTGGATTCCTTTCAAGCACAAAGTTCCTGTCAACTCTTTGACACCTTTACAACAAAGTCTATCATTCTTTTCTCTCACTCTCACTCTCTCTCTCTCTCTCTCTCTCTCTTTCTCTCTCTCTCTCTCTCTCTCTCTTTCATACAAACTGGCATGCAGATTCAATAGTAAATTTTTACTAACGATTATTTCATAAAAGAAATTATCGTATTGTTATAACGACATAATAATATTATTCGTTTAAATGAATTTTTCTCTTTTCTTTTTTTTTCTTCTTTTTTTTTTTTATTTAAAAAAAATCGACACACACTAAATAAACGCGTCGTGTACCGTGAATTTAAACGATCATTTCTTCCTACAATTAAATACGTACGATTTAATTGTACACGATTAAATTGTAACGATGAATTAAACAAAATAAATCGAATCGAACGAAGTTCAAATGAAAATTAATTGAAATTCAATTAAATGAAATAAGAGGAAAAAAAAAAAATAAAATAAAATAAATAGAATCGAATGGGTATCAAATGAAAATTAAATGAAATTCAATTAAATGAAATAAAAGCAAAAATCAAATCAAATCAAATCAAATCAAATCAAATCAAATAAATTGAATCGAACGGGTATCAAATGAAAATTAAATGAAATTCAATTAAATGAAATAAAAGGAAAAATAAAATAAAATAAAACATATGTTAAATGTAAAATAAGAAATTCTTTTCCCTAGCATAAGTATACTCAAACAATATATACTTAAAAATTTATATACTTAAAAATTTATTTACAAAAAAAAAAATATATATATATATAACATGGATCAAGTAAAAGAATTTTTCCGATATAAATCAAAGTAGAAATGGCAAAAAAAAAAAGAAAAAAAAAAGGAAAAGAAATCGATTAAAGGAAAAGAGAAAGAAGAAGAAAAATAACCATATTGGAATATGTTTTTTTTCTTTCGTATGGTCGATCAAGAGAAAGAGCAAGTAACATGCTCGAGCACTGATCTTATCTCTTCATCGTTGCGATCTTATTTACATTAGCTATCCCGACACGAGCGATCGTATTAATTAACAGTAAGAATATATCCTGAAGCTAAACTAACAGATACGCAAGACAGAAAGAGAGAGAGACAGAGTGAGAAAGAGAGAAAGAGAGAAAGAGATAGAATAAGAAAGATATAGAAAGAGTTGTGATAGAAAGAAATAGAAAGCATTAAAGTTTGTTCTGCTTAGGCATTAGAAGACGTTTCTTTCGAATAGACATCTTGTAAAATCTCTTTCTTTTTTTTTCTTTTCTTCTTTCTCTCTCTCTCTCTCTCTCTCTTTTTTTTTAAAAAATGAACGTGAAATTAACGTCTAGTGAAATAGCTGTTCGTCGTTCCCGGAAAAAGCATGCGAACTCATGTATCTTGTTCTTTCCAGTGGAACGACCATTCTAAAAATAAATTCTCTTAGAACCAACGCTGGCATTGCTAGTAAAGCCTGTAATCACCTTCCTTTTCATTACCCATCGAATAATAATATCCCATATAATCGATCGATCGGAAAATCTTTATCTACATTTTATGAGAATCGATCAGATAATCGATCATTGAAAATTTCATTTTACGAGCGACATTTTTCTATATGTATGTGTATATATATATATATATATATATATATATATATATATATATATATATGTATAATGTGAAAATATTATAATTGAAAATAATTACAAATATCGCTTTTTTGCTTTTTGTCTTCTCTTTGGTTTTTCTTTTGTTTTTTTTTTGTTTCTTTTCTTTCTTTCTTTTTTTTTCTTTTTTTCTTAATCGAACATTCTCTTTTTTTTTTTTTTTTTTTTTTTTTTTTCCATTAGATCGATAACTAATGGATTCTCTAGGTATCAAACGATTAAATATTTAATTACGAATATTATTAATAATTATTTATGACGATTTGACAAGTAATATTTTGTTAGATTGTTAATTGAAATTTCTTTTCTTTCTTTTTCTTTTCTTTTTTATATGAAAAAAAAAAAAAAAAAAAAGAAAAATCGTTCAAACGCGTAGACAATTAATGGTCAATCGAATGAATTCATAAATGATTTTTTTTTCTCTTTTCTTTTTTTTTTCTTTTTTTTTTTTTTCTTATGATACTTAACAATTTTCAATGTAACAACATACGAAAGTTTTTAAAACGTTAAGATTATTAAAGGATGAATAAAATAAATATTTTAAGTCAAATGATTCTTGTGAAATAGGAAGTTAATTTTTATTTCTTTGTTTTTTTTTTGGTTTTTTTTTTTTCCTTTCTTTGTCTTTTCCATGAAAAGATAAAGAAAAAGTAGATTTTCCTTTAACTGGCCTTGGCCTTGGCCGTCCCTCGAACACTTCGTCCTCTTCTATCTTTTTCGAATGAGCCTCGAGGAGGATTCTGAAGAACAACGACGGTAGAAGAAACTTCACGAGTTCTTTTACCTAAATGGTAAACGTTTGCAATTTTATGTTACCATTCGAGAGAATTCTCTTCTCTTGTTAATTGTTACCACGAGATATATTTTTCTAACGATATAAAAACTTTTTTCTATGACAGACTTCTATGAACTATTCTTTTCATTTCTTTTCTTTTTCCCTTATCCTTTCTTTTCGAAAGTAAATATAATTTCCCTTTCGATTCAACGAAAAATCACAATTTCGAATTAAAACGAAAATACATTTCACGACGCAAATATGATCCTAAATTATTATTCGAAAGATTTATTTTTACAATTTTATTATTATCTTCATTAATTTTATTATTATTGTTATTATTATTATCACTTGTTATTTTTCGCACGCGTGTTACTGCGCT
>NC_140828.1:1975000-1980000 GCF_050613455.1 Vespa mandarinia | reverse complement strand
TATATATATATATATATACTCATCGATTTTCTTCACGATAACACAAATAAAATGATTTCTGTATATACGAATAAGAATTAATCTCTCTCTCTCTCTCTCTCTCTCTCTCTCTCTCTCTCTCTCTCTCTCTCTCTGTTTTTCTCTTTCTCACATACATACGCACATATACAATTAGACAGACGGATAGACGCGCATACATATACGCGTTAATAACAAAAAAGGAAATAATTTTCTAATACGAAATACATTATTTCAAAAATTGTATTAACTTCCTAATCGAGTTAGAGAAAAGTAAAAAAAAAAAAAAAAAAAAAAAAAAAGAAAAATCATTGACCTCCCTCATTAAAACCATAAATACACGTTACCGTACGACGTGATCATTTCAACGTGGCCGAACTTATATCCACCCTTTATATATATATATATATATATATATATATATATATATATATATGTATTGCGTATGCGTGTGCATATACGTATATATCTAAGTATACGAGTACGACCTGTCCGTAAGAAGACAAGGATAGATATATGTATGTTTCACAGGGATAAAGAGTGAGATGGTGAATCGATGGTCAGAGAGAATGCCTTTGATCCGTCGTCCTCTTCGACTAGCCATAAAAAGGGCGCCGTTTACGCTCGTGCCGTACCGTCCCGTGCCGTGCCTATTCGTACCGTGCTGTGCCGTACCGTACCGTGCTGTGCCTTGTGTTTGCCTCCCCCCCCTGTTCTAGAGATACTAATACCAAAAGAGAGAGAAAGACAGAAAGAAAAAAAATAGAAAGAGAGAAAGAGAGAGAGAAAGAGAGAGAGAAAGAGAGAGAGAGACATTCACACACATACACAGAAAAAGACAGATAGAATCAAAAGAAAATAGAAAGAGAGCATACGTCGCTAAATATAAAGCCAAAGAGCCCGGGAGGTGCGGAATGTTCCTCCTGACACTTAATATTCTTGGACAGAAGAGAACGGGGAACTTTTACGAGGTCGCCACACACGCACCCCCTCTCCCCTTCTACCCTCCCTCTTACTGTCTCTCTATCTCTCCATCCTCCTCCCCCGTCCAACTTCCCGCTCTCCTCCCTCTCACGGTCTTAACGAATACGTGAGAGAATTTTTCCCATATTTTTTTTTCTTCCTTTCCCCACCCACCCCCTCCCCCACCCCGATCCCTCGACCACCACTCCTCCTCTACGTAAGACCACACGCGTAACATTTTTCGTATACCTATGTATTTACACGAAGAAGAAAGGGGAATCCAATGTGGGACCTTTGTACACGGTAGATTGTTGTTTTGGATGGATTGTTATTTTTTTTTGTCTTTTCTCTTTTTTTTCTCCTTTTTTTTCTGTTTTTTCTTTTTTTTCGTTTCGTTCCTTTCTTGTTCCTTTTGTTTGTTCCTCTTTTCGTTTTGCGACGCTCGTATCATTCAATCTCGTATTAAGTTCCATATAAATATTCTATATATATATATATATATATATATATATATATGTATTAGATAATTACGTCGTTGAAATTATGGTAAATTCGTTGAAGTAAAAAAATGGATAGATTAATATACTTTTTTCTTTGTTTCTTTTATTTTTTTTTTGTTTTCATATTTTATATAATAAGCCAATAAAAATTTTGATAAGTATACGTATATATGCGCGTGTGTATACTTTTCTATACGATTATATATATGTGTATATAATTCTATATGATTATTCTATGTGACATAATACTGATTAATATTATTTATAAATTTGTTCTGATATAAAACGATTAATTGATGGAAATAAAAATGTTATTCTTATAAATAATGAATTAAATTATAAAAACTTCGTACGCGCAATTCTTCAAGCTTGCATAATTTTAATATAACTCTGTTTTACATATACATATATATATATATATAATGATTAAAATTAGGGTGAATTTTTTTTGAAGTAAAAAAAGAAAAAAAAACCAAGAAAATGTATATAGATATGCATAGACAAATATGTGTTCTTGTTTCGATAAATAATAAGTTAATAAAAATTCATGGTCTTGTTTTATGTACTTTATATACTTTAATTAACGCTTACCATGCTTAAGTCCACGTTTAGTCCCACGGGCTATGGTCGAGTCCCATAAGACGAAGGACGACAGCAGAAGATATCGCAGCATCCAGGAAAAGGTCGATGATCTCGACGCCATGGTGTAATAAAAGAGAAAGAGAGAGAGAGAGAGAGAGAGAGAGAGAGAGAGAGAGAAAGAGTAAAAGAGAGAGAGAAATATATATATATATATATAAATATATATTAAAAAAAAAAAAAAAAAAAAAAAAAAAGAAAGAAAAAAAGAAAAAAAAGAAAGAAAAAGAAACGAAAGGAGGAAAAAAAAAAGGAAGAAGGAAAGAAAGAAACAGGTAAAAAAATATCCTATGTTTTCTCTCAGTCTATCTATATATCTCTCCGTTCTCTTCGTTAGCTCCGTTTCTCTCTTTTTATTCGTCTATCTATTTTCTATATTCTCGTCTTCTTCCTCGATCTCGTCCTATCCACATAGATCTACGTTGATCCTCGATCACCGGCTGCACTTCGTTCTGACTTCTTCGATCCTTCTTCTCACCTTCGAACATTTCCCACGGTGTCCGCGAGAATCGATCTATCGAAACTACTCGATCGTTTTTATGATCTTACACATACACACACGCACACGCACACACACATACACACACAATAGATCTTTCTATATATCTATATATATATATATATAAATATACATATATATATATAGAGAGAGATAGATATAAATATATATTTATACCAAACGAAATGATCGTTCGTGTCACTAAAATTATACACATTCGACGTAAATACTTGTTTGTTTACATTAGAAGTACGTCTTCAACTGTCTGAATAATAATCATTGGACACGTTTTTCAAATAGTTCTGATTGTAAGAAATTATTCCATATAATAAAAATAATAATAATAATTATTATTATTATTATAAGAAATATTTCTATTATATTATTATTATAAGGAATATTATTATTATTATTATTATCGTCATCATTATTATCACTTATATTTTATAATCTCAATTGTATGTATAAAATGATGAAAGAGAAAGAGAGAGACAGAGAGAGACAGAGAGAGACAGAGAGAGAGAGAGAGAGAGAGAGAGAAAGAGAGGAGAAAAAAAAATATATTCAAAGGAAAGAAATCATTATTAGAAAAAAAAATTCGTATTATATATGATAATAATAATGGAAACTAATTATCTCGATTATGTCAATCACTATTGTAGAAAATTTTCATAAATTATTTCAAGACACTCTCGATGATTTTCTTTTATCTATATTCCCGTTCAATGACACGAACCAAACGAACGAAAATAATCGAAACGAAGGAGGGACGACGACGACGATGACGACAACGACGACGACGACGACGACGACGACGATGGATCGAATTATAATAACTACAATAACAACAATAATAATAATAATAATAATAATAATAATAATAATAATAATAATAATAATAATAATAATAATAATAATAATAGTAATAACAATAGTAATAATAATAATAAAAGTAATAATAACAATAATAATACACTAGAGAAAAAGAGAGAGAGAGGGAGACGCGAACGACACGAGCGTCGCAAACGAACTGAGCTCTGACGCGTAGCTTTCTACTAACCAACGCACGCTTCGAGACTAACCCCCCACCACCATCCCTTACTTTCCAAGCTCTTCCCTGATTTATCTTCCTTTACATGTACACACACACACACACACATATATATATATATGTATATGTATATTTATCCTATTTCATCAAATCCTTTATCTTTTCTTTATTTTGATTCTTTTCTTTTCTTTTTTTTTTTCTTTTTTCTATATTTATTCCTCTCTTTTTCTCTTTTTTTTTTTATATCGTTTCACTATCATTTTCTATATATATATATATATATATATATATATATATATATATATATATATATTATTTTTTTAATATATATTTTTTTTTTAATCGACTAAATAATTCATCTACTTTATTAATATACAATGATCTATAATATATAACTTACCTCGTAATAATTGTTGCGTTTTTTTTTCTTTTGTTTATACATAATATGTAACAATATAAAAGAATAATTGTCTCTCTTCCTCTCTTTCTTTCTCTCTCTCTCTCTCTCTCTCTCTCTCTCTCTTTCTCTTTTTTCTTTCCTTTCTCTATAATTTTGTTATTATTCTAAAGAATGAATAAATGAATTAATAAATAAATAAAGAAAGAAAATAAAAATTAAGTGGACCAAATGAGAAAGGACGAATTTGTTGGTTGGACATACAATAATAATAATAATAATAATAATCATAATAATAATAATAATAATAATAACAACAACAATAATAATAATAATAATAAGAACAACAACAGATACGAATTTTTCAACATTTTTTTACTAAAGAAACATATTTCAATAACGAACACACACGGACAAATCAGTGGTCGAACTAAACCATACAAGATTAGGGACTTCTCTATTTCATTTTTCTTTGCCTCTAATTAGATTACAATGCTTTTAATTACCTTCGCTTTTTTTTTTTTTATTTTTCTTTTTTTGTCTTTTTTTTCTCGCATTTACATCTCATTTTTTTTCTCCTTTTTTTTTTCTTTTCTTTTTTACTCATTTATTTATTTTTTTGCTTTCGTTTCTCCCTTTTTCGCTTCTTGGGTATATAGGATATTCATAGGTATAATTAGTGTTCCTTTTTTATTTGTTTATTATTTTTTTCTTTTTTTTGCTTTTTCGTTTTTCGTTATTTTCCTTTTTTTTCTTTTTTTTGTTTTTTTCTTTTCACTTTTTTATTAGCACTGAAATTACCAAGCGGTTTTCGAAGTTTCCCGATCGATCCCTGCCTCGGTAGCCGACTTAGCTACATACTTCCCATTGTTATTATCGATCACTTTCTTTTATTGATCTTCTTCAATTATGCACATCATACATAAACAGAGG